>NC_087156.1:29196996-29229496 GCF_035594125.1 Scylla paramamosain | reverse complement strand
TCTCTCTCTCTCTCTCTCTTGTTCACAGAAGACTTAAAATTCTTCATACTTTACTGTTTTAGTTTTAAAACCTTTTACTTTTGCACCTAGAAAAGGACATACACAATACCCAGCTTACAAATGTGATGTGAATGTGCTATTTATGGATTTGAATTAAGGTACTGAACAGAGATTCCTTGAAATGAACATTTAAATTAACAGTAAGGAGTCATTCCACACAATATTCAGTAAGACATACTTCCCTATTCTGAGCTATATTCATTATGTCCTTCCAATCTCAGCACAAGATTACCCTAAAAACTATTTTCCTTCTTCCCTTGCAAATGACTTACAACCAAAAGAGTAAGGGATTTAAAAATTAAAATACCAACATCTTAAGATGATATAGGAAGTTGATTTTATGGACTCTAGGATAAGAGTGCAAAGAAGCGAAGAACTCTAAGGATATGTAACCATTGGGCATGGAAAGGGACACAGGAGGGCAGCAAAATGCAGATAGGTTATATGGACTAATGAAAAATAGTACAAATTTAACTATGGAAACAAAAAAGTGAATGAGAAATATCATTATCCTTCCTACTCTGATGTGTACATAAAATGCACTACATCAGTCATTGTAGTGAGATGATTCACACAGGAATAGCATGAGCATGTGGGTCATGAAGATGAAATGTTTGAAATTAAGGAAGAAAAAACAATGGGAACAGGTCGTAAAATAGATGGATAGGTAAAATGTGACACATAGACGGTTTAGCCACATGTCAGGAGTGAATGAGAATGATTCTGTGAAGAGAATGGACAAAAGGGAAATTGAAGGGGAAAACATAAAGACCTCCAATAAAAGAATACTCATAATGAGTGAACACTGGACTTGGGGAAAGTGGAAATATATTTGCCATGGCCATCTCAAACAACTTTCTCAGAAGGAAACAAGATGTCAGTAATAAAAACAGATCTACTTCATGTTTAAATTGTGTAACCAACATTTTCTAACATAAAATACATTCCAAACTGTCTTATAAAAATAACTGAACATTCAGCTACCTATTGAAGTAACTAACACTTTTCTTTTTTATTTGTCATTTTCTTGTATTCTTTCAGATAGACAAAATGTTCATGTTATATATTACCAGATCTTTTCAATTTCAGGTGACTTACTGTAGAGATAAAAAATGAATTTATGATACAAATTAATTCTGAATACCTAGTAGGTTACTGTAAAAAAAAATGTTGAAAAACATGAGGAGCAGACACTCCTTTATTCATATGGGACACACAGTGGCAATCTCTAAAGACATGACTGACCTTAGTTCAGGCCTGTAAGGAAAGTAAGCAGTTGCACCATGAGTCCTGTATAAACAAAGGTAGCTCACTGAACCAGCACTGAAAACTTTAAGTAGCTTGTCAATTGAAACTTACACCTTTCACAACTGGTGAACTGACAGTATATTCACCAATGAGTCCCACAGGCCACATGGAAACAGTCTGGGTCAACCGCATTTCATTAAAGAGTCGTATATCTATGGCATTGTCATCATCCAGAAAATAGAGGACTCCTGTATCTTCACCATTTTCTTGCACCCACTGCAAAGCAGCCCTTCTGTTGGATACTCCTCGGGGCACATATTTCTCCCTGCGGTAAACTTCTGGCATTGGGGAGGCCAGGTGAGTGTAGGAGAGACCTGAAAGTATTTCCATTATATCCTAATAAATATATATATATATATTTTTTTAATACAGTAATGCATGGCAAGTCCAAATGTTGTATTTGTTTGGATATTGCATGTCTGATTAATTTTTGTCATTTACTGGTCATTGGTACAAAAATGGCATTGTACAGTATCATTTACATGTACCACTAATTCTAGGATGTGATTCTTCTATGACAACTATTCTATCACAAATGCTTATTTATAGAATCTTTTTTACCTTTCCCCCTGTCTATGTCCTACTTTTACCACAATACATGTGATGGCATTCTTTTAAGGTGACATTTTCTGTAAGTGTGTGTGTTGGGTGAAGCTTCAAAGTAGGGCAATGAATGTCAAGTTGGTACATTTCATGTGATAATACATTATAAAATGCAATTCTCAGCCAGGAAAACAATCGTGCCCCATGGTAAGAGGCAATGGTGATGGCATGGCAGATATATGAACACAACCAAGGGTCAGCAAAAAGGTGGAGAGTTTTGGTTGTGTAGAAGAATGGAACAACAGCAAATGCAAGAAATACTACTCAGTGAAAAATTACTGTAAATATACACTGCACATCTGCAGGTAGTAATAATGAATTTGTATATGTTAATGTACCATATTTCCTCAAGTGTAGGTTGAATTTTGAAGGCCAAATATTTAGGTAAAAGATTGTAGATTGACCTAAACACTTGAAGCAAATTTCTTAGATCAAAAACTTGGGAACCCAAACTTAATAGGAAGAGCCAGTAGGAACAACTGGCTTCAGAAATTATATCTTTACTTATCAGTAAACAATACAAATCTTAGTTACTTAGTAATGAAGAGATGTGTTGTGCCTCTGGTAAAGGTCACAAATTTATAACAAACTAATTGACTTACTTTGTATGTGGTTTCAATGGTCTTTGTTAAAATGTTGAGCACAGGCTTGATTACCACATACATATACATAATCAAAACACCCACAGATTGAAATACACAAAAACCTGTCAGCATATACACCATAACGTCATATGTCTTTGTTTGCATCTGCAGTGTTGCAATAGAAAGAGGGAGGAGGAGAGACAGGGGATAGAGAGAGGGAGTGAAGAGACAGGGGGAAGAGAGAAGGAGGTAGAGAAAAAGGGAGTAGAGAAAGGTGTAGGTTGCCATATATGTATATATGTTGAAAGTGCATAACAAAACAACTACAAATCGAAATGCATGAGAGTTTTACATTCAGCATATACAGCACCACATTTACATCTGCTGTGTTGCAAGAGAGAGAGAGAGAGAGAGAGAGAGAGAGAGAGAGAGAGAGAGAGAGAGAGAGAGAGAGAGAGAGAGAGAGAGAGAGAGAGAGAGAGAGAGAGAGAGAGAGAGAGAGAGAGAGAGAGAGAGAGAGAGAGAGAGAGAGAACAAGGCTGTGGGCCCTGACAGAGTAAGACCCTGCCTACTGCACAGGTGCTCTGGAGTGCTGGCACACCCTCTCTTCAGGTTATTCAAGGCCATCTTGCACCAAGAAATGTGGCCAAGAATCTAGAAGACCAGCCATGTGGTGCCAGTACACAAGAAGGGCAGCAGATTGGAGGCAGCGAACTACCACCCCATCTCTCTGCTACCAGTGGTGGGGAAGGTGTTGGAAGGCATCCTAGCAAGGCATCTCACGTCCCACCTCAACAGCCACCATCTCAGTGCCAGGCAGTCTGGGTTCAGGAAGGCTCGCTCAACAGCAGACCTCACAATTCTGTTGTCAAATAAGTGGAGTGACAACCTGGACAAGGGAAGGCCCATGGCTGTCCTGGCACTAGATATCGCCAGTGCTTTTGGCCGTGTGTGGCACACTGGTCTGGTAGAGCGAGTACACACAGTCAGAGTGGGTAGTGCCCTGCTGGAGCTGCTGCATGATTACCTGCATGAGTGGGAGGTGCAGGTAATCCACAATGGGCAGCAGTCTTCCCCAGTGAAAATAGGTGCAGGGCAGCATGCTGGGCCCATTACTGTGAAATATGTCAATGACATGCTTAACTTCGTTCTGAGTGCCCACGTATATGCCAATGACGTCACCTTGTCACTGCCCTTCTCACCAGGGGAAGAACAAGAGGTGATGGCAAGAGATGACACCATACTATGCCACCTGGAGAACTGGGGATGCAAATAGCAAGTCACCTTTGCCCCCCAAAATACACAGCTGCTCATGGTGTCCAGGTTGGGACATGACATCCGCCCCACTCTCAATGGGACACAACTGATGCCTCAGCAGGAGCTGCAGATCCTGGGAGTCACATTTGACAGCAAGCTGACTTAACAGTCACACACAACTCAGCTCGCCAGGTCAGCAGCAGGGAAGCTGGCCTGCCTCAGAAGAATGTCCAGACTCCTGGACAGCAGGGGACAGGAGCTGCTGTACAAAGCTGAGATCTGCTCCTCTCTTGAGTTCTCCTGCCTCACCTGGGGTGGAGCAGCACCCTCCTACCTCACTGTCCTGGATAAGATTTAGCAGAGGGCAGAATGAACTGACAGAGAATGGCCTTCCCAAGCAGCAGGCCAGCCTCCACAGTCTACACAGCCTGCAGCACCGCAGGGATGTAGCAGGCCTCGCCTCTCTATACAAGGTGCTGGAGCAATGGACACCACACCTGAAGGAACTCTGCTTGCCACCATGCCACACTGAGGTGCTCAATAGAGCTGTCTCCACAACACCCTTGGTCCAGGCCACTCCACAGTCTCACTCCACCCACCACCAAAGACAGTTTAAGCAAAAGTATGTGCAGTGGTGGAACATATTTCAGACCTCAGACAAGTGCCTGGAAAACCTTAGTGTTGCAGTGTGCAGAGGCCAGAAATTCAGTGTTAGTGAAACAGTGAAATAAGTGACAGTGACACAGGCATAGATATTAGAAGTTTGGCCAATGAGTGACAGTGACATGTAGATAGAGTATAACAAAGGTTAGGCCTTGTGTGCGACAGTGATGCTTTGATATGTGGTACAGGCTCAGCCTCACGAGTGACAGTGACACTTGTACAGTAAATATAAGATCTTAATTTAGACAGTTGGGTGGGTTTTTTTTGGGTATGGGGGTACCCAAAATATCTCCTTTAACCTGTACAATCTTCAACACACACACACAAACACACACACACACACACACACACACACACACACACACACACACACACACACACACAGATATATATATTTTTACGATTACAATTGCTAGCCCCTTCACCTAACTGCCACACCTGGACTAGCTTTACTGGGCCACCTCCTATGTGGACTCAGTGCAGGGCTTACAGACAGGGTGTACAGGGTCCCTTGTGACTCCTGCACCCTATTCACAAAGGTCGTAACTCCAGGTCACATTAAGTTGAGGTTGTCAGACTATTTTACCAACCCACAGGCAAGGAAGATGCTCCAAACAGCACTTAACACCCACAGCTGCAGAAGAATCGACAACCACGTTTAGAAAAAACAGTTAACACACAATAACACGCATATGATCGAGGTATAACACCCTGTTGGGCTTCCACCTACCGTGACTGTCCTCCCAATGCCGAACAGAGTGTTATAGCCTTAAATCAAGTAGTGTCATTTACTGGGCGACAAGCCTTGTCAGGACCTGGGGAGGCAATAAATTTTACTATATGGCTAATTGCTTAGGTCCTCTGTGGCTGAACTGCCTCAGCCCACAGTAGCATTTAAAACAAACAGGGACACTAACAAAAGACATATGAAACTATTACGAAACGGAAGAGTGCCCATGAACACACAGGAGGGTCAGTGTGCACAAAACTTGACTTGTACACTTGTACAGCCAAGGAGTCGCTTCCCTGGGCGTAGTGTGTAATTCACTATTACACTTACTGGCAGACTACTATGGAGACTCCTATTCTGTATAAATGGGCCGAGGCATACAGCCAATAATGACTCATTTACCCCCTCTTAAGGCAACTGATCTGGCTACCTAGTATCCCACCTCAGTCTCCAGTAAATACTAAAGCACATCTCAGTATGTCTGCTCCTCCCAACAACAGGGTAGTACCTGAGCGTGAGAAGGTGCTTCAACCTCCTTCCTGTGCTGCTGCTAAACGGGGAGTGTGACACACACACATACAGACATGTGCCCACACCTGCTCCTCGTGCAGTCTCTACTTGAATAAAACACTTTATTTTTAAAAATTCTTCTGATCAAACAAAGGGGGCCAGATGATTTCATTTTCAAGGGCAACTCTTCTGCAGTAAACTGTGCAAGACTCAAACTGACTGAACAGAGGGAACTAAGGTAAATTAATTGGGGAAAGAGTGTGTCTGGGCATGGAAATTCTTATGGTAAGTTAGTGTCAGTAAGTGCTCTCTCTCTCTCTCTCTCTCTCTCTCTCTCTCTCTCTCTCTCTCTCTCTCTCTCTCTCTCTCTCTCTCTCTGTCTCTCTCTCTCTCTCTCTTCTCGTTTATTATCTTTACTCTTTCGTCATTCTTACTTCCTTCATTGTGCCACCTCAATGTACATTACAACATACACACATACAGTGCAACCACAGTTACTGAACATCTTGCTTTTCGAACAACTATGTTTTCAAACAAAAATTTTTAACTCCTAATTGCTTTGGTTGCCATATCATAATTCAGTTTTCAAAGTTACTTGATTTCAAATACTATAAGACATAGCAAAAGCTGCCATCTATTACTAATTTATAGTTTCTAGAAATATTTCCTTTGTTTTTATATATTAGGAGGAGAGACAGAGAATAAGACAGTAATTCAGTCTTTGAAATAAGTTAAATGTGATCCCATTGAAGAACCTCAATGTAAACAAAGAAGGTTCACCACTTAGGAGTAATCCTAACCCTCCTGTGGCTCTCTCCATAACCCACAACACCACCACTACTGCACAACTGCATTTTCCCAGTAGCTTTTTCCAGCAGCAAGATATCTAAGTGTTGTGATCACCTTCATTTTGGCAGTGAGTGGTTTGCTCCTCTCTCTGTCACTCTATAAGGCTTCCCACACTTGATCAGTAACAAAGAGAATGATCTAAACAATATCTTTTGATGAGTTTTGTGTCACTAAATTCATTCAATACATCCTTTCTGGATAGAAAATTTCTAAACTGGAGATGTTGTGGAGTGGCCATCTTAGCAACAGGAGCGTCAGTCATTGCTCACTAAGACATGGTGGATGGGTATGAGAGAAAGAATTAATCTATTTTACACTGATTCCTATGGAGTAAATAGTTTCAGTTTTTGAACAGCATTCAAGAATGAATTAAGTTCAAAAACCAAGATTCCACTGTATATATATATATATATATATATATATATATATATATATATATATATATATATATATATATATATATATATATATATATATATATATATATATATATATATATATATATATATATATATATATAAACATATATTGTTATGACCCTACAAAGCCCCCTCTGCAGGTCACTACCAACACTGCCAACAGCTGCCAACTACTCTCAGATCAGCTTCCCTAGGCTCTAACCCTGTAGCCTAGTGTGGGGAACACAGATGACTCCAGACCACTCATAAGCCATAAAACAGCTAAAGCCTTAAGTTCACCATCCCCTGCCACAACTGCTGAGGAGTATAACTCCAAAGTACTCACTCCCCAGTGCTTAAAATGGTTCAACAGTCAATTTTTAGGAAGAACTGAGCAATGGACACCACATCACATGTAATATCCTGATGGCAAAACTGCCCACTGGTGACAGGTCCTCCCACTGTCCTCAAAATATTACCATGCTTTGGTCCATGTTCAGCTTGCCTCAGATCTCCCAGAAGACTGACCTCACCCACTAAAGGCTGGCAGATCAGGAGAGAAATTAGGATACAGAACCATATGTAGCACAAAACAAAGAATGTCCTCTGGCCAACAAGAAGCACAACAATAACAACAAAAAAGGGCCAGTAGCACTTAATTAAAGAAGAAATATCAAACGAAAGTCAGTTCAACTCAGAAAACAAAACAACTTACCAAAAGACACAAGACAAAAAAAAAAATGTGGCACTATATAAAAACTCAGATTTGAGAGTGGTATTTTAGGTCTCTGTGGATGGCCTGAGCAAGATATTAAATGTTAAGGTACAGTGGTACCTTGGATTACATCTTTAATCTGTTCCATGACCCAGGGCAAAACTTGATTTGGTCATAAGTCAGATCTTCACTGAAATCAATAGGGAATTACTCTGTTCCAGGGCAAAAAATTTGAAAAATTTCCTCTAATATGACTTACATTGTAACCAAATGGATGTAGAATGGTAGTATTATGAGGTATCTGAAACATAAATGTCATAAAGTAATGTCAAAGTTATGATACATACACTCTCTCTCTCTCTCTCTCTCTCTCTCTCTCTCTCTCTCTCTCTCTCTCTCTCTCTCTCTCTCTCTCTCTCTCTCTCTCTCTCTCTCTGACTACAACTCTTTGACAACTAGTAGTAATCCTAAGCCACCTGTAGGATCAAGATCAAGACCACTCATATTTTACTAGGGGTAATCCTAAGCTACCTGTAGCATCAAGATCAGGATCAAGACTACTCATATTTTACAATGATGGCAGAGAAGGGCAACATGAGCTTGCTCGACATAGATGGGATTCTTGACCAGGACAAATTCTATGGGAGAGATGGGGTCCACCTCAACCACAACAGGAATGAGAAGCTAGGATGACGAATGGCCAAGTGGACAAGGGTGAGGTAAGTGTGTTGTGTGGACGAGGCATGACAAGAAGGACCCAATGATGTCAATGAACATGGTAGAGAAGAGACTAACCAGGAATGTAAACGTGTAAAGAATGGCTGTATGAATGTGAGAGGATGGGGTGTGGGCAAGTTTAAGGATATATGCAAGGAGCTCAGCAAGTGGATGTTCAACTTAGTCAGGCTCACTGAGACTCACCTGAGAGATGATGTACGAATGGAGGGATGTGAGTATGTTATGACTGGAAAGGGGCATAGGACACAGGAAACATTGGTAGGAGGAGTAGTCCTACTCTACAAGAAAGAAGACTGAAAGTAGAGGAGATTGATGTGGGGAAGTATACAAGTAGTGAGGATGTGCTTGCAGTCAGAGTGAAATGCATGGATGGTTGTGGCAGACCAGAGAAGGTGGTATTGGTGATAGTATACATGATTGTCATCAGTGAAAGAGCAGATAGGGAGAATAGGAGGAAGTAGGACATACTTAAGAAAGTTGTGAGAGAGCATGGAAAGGAGAGAGTGCCAGTTATGAGTGATATGAATGCACATGTAGGAATACTGGGCGAACAGGTGAACAGGAATGGTGAAATGCTTGGGGAGTTTGCTGATGAACTGGAGCTGGAAAATCTGAATGTTACTTTGGCTGAGGGCCATGTGACTTGGAATGCAAGAAAGTAGGAATCAGCTATTGACTACATGTTGGTGAATGGAAGAATGCGTGAAATTGTGTCGCATATGTGAATAGATGAGGATGGTTTGGTTGATATTATGTCTGATCACAACATGATGGTTGTGGAGTGCTTGATGCATGATGGGAACAAAGTGAAAGTGGCAAGTAAGAAAAAGAAGTGGAGACTGAGAGATGTAGGGTGGGGAACTTTCAAGTTGATCTGAGTGAGAGAAGCTGGGATGATGTAAGTGTGCATGACGTGGAGCATCTGAATGAGAAACTGGTTGAGGATGTGAGGGGTGCTGCTAAGAACCAGATAAGGTCTGTGAGAGTAGGCAGAAGAAAGAATGTATGTAAACCATGGTGGAATGATGAAATCAGAGTAGCTAGGAAGGACCTGTAGGCAAGGTGGCTCACCAAGATTCTCCACACTCTGCAGGCCTGCTGGGTGCCAGACTCCCAGTACAAAACAAAGGCTTCTGACCAATCTTGGTTTGGGCCTGACTGTTGCACTGCCTCTGATGTCAAGTACCACGCCTGGTAAGCCTACAAGAGGCACCCAACAATGCGGAACAGGTGAAGGCATCACAAGGCGGCCCAGTATATGAGGGACACTCAGGAGTGAGCTGCAGAACAATGAAGGGAGAACTTCAGGGGAAAACTGAGAGATGGCCAAGTGAAGACAAAGAGGTGGTGGAACCTTGTGAAGGAGCAGAAGGGCAACGAGCGAGTCACCATCATCCCTTCTCTCGTGTGGGAGGACGGCAGCATGGCTCACACAGCCCAGGGCAAGACAAACCTATTGACCAAGCACTTTGCGGGAAAAATGTGCATCCCAACCCTGAGAAAACTCCTCCCACTCTCCCAGTAATAATAAAAGACAAATTAGTGTTAATCACAACAAGTGCAGCTGAGGTGAGGAAAGTACTTTTAAAACTGGACAAGAAAAAGGCTGTGGGGCTGGATAAAATCAGTCCCCACCTGCTTTGACAGTGTGACGGTGAATTGGCATGCCCACTTTGCCTCACTTTTCAATCAGTGTTTCCAGGCTAGCAAGTGGCCAAAAATCTGGAAAAACTAACAGTGTTGTGCAATAAGAGAGGTGCCCAAAATTACCACCCTGTGTCCCCTACTGCCAGTGCTTAGCACCAGGCAGTTTGGCTTCAGGCAAGACCAGTCAGCAGCTAACCTGCACTTATTGCTGACAAACTGACCTCAGTGCTGCCCTGGACCAAGGCAAGGCCACTGCCGTTGTGGTGCTGGACACAGAGGGCACATTTGACCAGATGTGGCACACAGCCCTGATCAACAAACTCTGAGCTGCAGGCATAAATGGGGCCCTCCTGTCGCTTCACAGTGACTACCTGAGTGACAGGCATCTGAGGGTGACTACTGGAGGTTGAGAGTCTGAGGTGCAGCCCGTCAAAGCAGGTATCCTTCAGGGGACCTGTCTCGGCCCCCTGCTGTAGAACCTGTACATAAACGACCTGTTGCATCTCCTCCCCAGCACCAGAATCTACATGGATGATCTCATGCTGACCCCACAGCTTCGGCTCAGGGGAGGAAGCCACCGTTGTGTCCCAGCTCAGCAACACATCACAGCCTGGGGCAGAACATGGAAGATGAGATTTACACTGCATAAAAACAAAGCTGCTTGTTGTCTCCAAATCAAGGCCAGCCCTGTGTCTTGACTTCAAGGGGGAGACACTGACACCACAGGACAAGGTGGAGGTGCTGGGGGTTACCTACAACCGTGGGCTTACCTTCAGGACCCACATCAAGCACCTTGCCAGAGAGGCCTTGGGGAAGTTGGCCTCTCTGTGGAGGATTTCATGGCTCCTGGACAGCAAGGATCTAGAAGTGCTTTATAAAGCACAAGTTAGATCCTCAATGGTGTATGCATGCCTGGCATGGGGTGGCGCAGCCACACACCTCACCCTCCTGGACAAGGTGCAGGAGAGGGCAGTGCAGCTCATCAGAAACAACAATGCCGGCCATGAGCCATGCCTCCACACACCGTTCCACGCTAGCAGGATGTGGCAGGAATCGCCATCATGTATAAGATGAATTTGTGTCACATGAACCACCTACAGGCACTTCAACAGCCACCCTACCAGGCTTAAGTGAACACCCTGAAAACATCGCCTGTGCACCCAAGGAACTCCTGCAGCCCCACTGCAGAACATGGCACCACAGGAGACAGTACATAAACAAGTACATTGGCTGGTGGAACACTATATTAGCCACAAAGGTGGAGCTGAAAGTGTCTACCCTACAGGGGTTTAAAAAACAGATAAATAACTGGCTGTTGTGTTGGTGTGGGTGAATTTACACAAGACAGTTTGGCTTTTAGATAGGAAACACTAATAATGTTACCTTTAGTCATTTAAAGTTTCTTTTGAATATATAATGTGGTATGTAACTTGCTCAAGTATTTACTTTTGTAATCCAGTACAAATAAGAGAGAGAGAGAGAGAGAGAGAGAGAGAGAGAGAGAGAGAGAGAGAGAGAGAGAGAGAGAGAGAGAGAGAGAGAGAGAGAGAGAGAGAGAGAGAGAGAGAGAGAGAGAGAGAGAGAGAGAGAGAGAGAGAGAGAGAGAGAGAGAGAGAGAGAGAGAGAGAGAGAGAGAGAGAGAGAGAGAGAGAGATTTTTTTTTTTTTTTTTTTTTTTTTATAAGTGGACCGATCCCGGAAGTACTGCAATACCGGGCCGATCCGCGGCAAAGGTAGAGCAAGCCCCTAGCACTTCGCCAGAGAGAGAGAGAGAGAGAGAGAGAGAGAGAGAGAGAGAGAGAGAGAGAGAGAGAGAGAGAGAGAGAGAGAGAGAGAGAGAGAGAGAGAGAGAGAGAGAGAGAGAGAGAGAGAGAGAGAGAGAGAGAGAGAGAGAGAGAGAGAGAGAGAGAGAGAGAGAGAGAGAGAGAGAGAGAGAGAGAGAGAGAGAGAGAGAGAGAGAGAGAGAGAGAGAGAGAGAGAGAGAGAGAGAGAGAGAGAGAGAGAGAGAGAGAGAGAGAGAGAGAGAGAGAGAGAGAGAGAGAGAGAGAGAGAGAGAGAGAGAGAGAGAGAGAGAGAGAGAGAGAGAGAGAGAGAGAGAGAGAGAGAGAGAGAGAGAGAGAGAGAGAGAGAGAGAGAGAGAGAGAGAGAGAGAGAGAGAGAGAGAGAGAGAGAGAGAGAGAGAGAGAGAGAGAGAGAGAGAGAGAGAGAGAGAGAGAGAGAGAGAGAGAGAGAGAGAGAGAGAGAGAGAGAGAGAGAGAGAGAGAGAGAGAGAGAGAGAGAGAGAGAGAGAGAGAGAGAGAGAGAGAGAGAGAGAGAGAGAGAGAGAGAGAGAGAGAGAGAGAGAGAGAGAGAGAGAGAGAGAGAGAGAGAGAGAGAGAGAGAGAGAGAGAGAGAGAGAGAGAGAGAGAGAGAGAGAGAGAGAGAGAGAGAGAGAGAGAGAGAGAGAGAGAGAGAGAGAGAGAGAGAGAGAGAGAGAGAGAGAGAGAGAGAGAGAGAGAGAGAGAGAGAGAGAGAGAGAGAGAGAGAGAGAGAGAGAGAGAGAGAGAGAGAGAGAGAGAGAGAGAGAGAGAGAGAGAGAGAGAGAGAGAGAGAGAGAGAGAGAGAGAGAGAGAGAGAGAGAGAGAGAGAGAGAGAGAGAGAGAGAGAGAGAGAGAGAGAGAGAGAGAGAGAGAGAGAGAAGGAGTTACAAGGAGTTACAAGGAAGAGAAGTACTCCAGAAGGACTTATGACCCATACAGGGGAGTACTGAAAGAGACTCAAACAAGTTAAAAACACATGTCCACGCAAGATCGAGTCTACAACCTAGGAAGCACCTTGTCGAGTCGGGTCTTGAACTGCTCTACAGAGTCACTATTGACGACATCTGAGGCAAGCGCATTCCAACAACTGCAGATTTTGTGGGAAAAGAAGTTCCCACAAAGATCTCTGTTATAACGCTTCAGTTCAAGTTTGTAGCCATTGTTACGAGTACACCCCTCACTCAGCTGGAACAAGCATCTGAAGTCCACGTTGTCAAAACCTCAAAGTATCTTAAATACCTCTATGAGCTGACCACAAAGCCTTCTGGTCTCCAGTGAGGAGAGGTTCAACTCCTTCAGGCAATTTGTATAACACATGTCTAAGTTCTGGAATCAATTTGGTCGTCCTGGCCTTTACTCTCTCCAGTCTTGTGATGTCTTTACAGTAAGAAGGACTCCAAAACTGAACTGCGTACTCCAAATGTGGATGGACGAGAGCGTTGTACAGTGATAATACTATTTCTTTGTTCCTATATCCAAATTGTCTCTTTATGTAGCATAAAAGTTTCTGAGCCTTCTTCTCTACAGCTATACAATGCTTCGAGAACTTGAGGTCACTGGTAATAACTACATCCAAGTCTTTCTCCAAGTCAGTGCTCTCCAGAGCTGACGACACGCCTATACCAGACAAAGCTCCCCTCCTTGACCCACCAACAGACCTGCCAACACCTGAAGACACTTTTAGAACGGAGCTTCTCTCCACTTCTGTTGAAGAGCTTGTCGAAATTATCATCAGGCAGAGTGGCAAGATCCAATCCCTCAAGTCCCGAGTGGTGGCTTTCAAACAACAGGGAGGCAAACTACAACAACAGAGAGCATCACTGGCTGACACACTCAGCGCCCATAGATGCCTACATTCAGTTGGGTCCAGCAGTACCCCACCCCTCCCCTGGTCACACATGCAACCAGCGCCCTGCCCAGCAAGATAGATACTGACTGGGCAGGAGGTGTGCACTGAACACCCCCACTGACAGGTTTGGTGGGAGTCAGGGTGGGAGTCTGAGGCCGTCCCTCACACCTGCAATAACAACCCGTACAGCGCTGCCAAGTTGCTCCTCCCCCCACCACCCTCGCTGCACCTGACAACACCTCTTCCTTTCCCTCTGATCACCCTCGTCACCCCCCCACAACACTCCCCCTACTGCCAACAGGGGGGGGACACAGGGAGAGACACCAACAACATGAGAAGGAACAATAGGCAACGAAATACGGAGGACAAGTGGATCTTCGCCGTTCTGTGGCCGCTGCCACTAGAGAGGTCACACACCAAATTACTGCAGAGCGGAAGTGTGCGATTTCTGTGGTCAGCAAGGACATACAGCCGACCAGTGCAGAAAACGCCAGGTAGAGGTAAAGAAGAAAATAGAGTGTACCTACTGCTTGCGACGAGGCCACACGGAAGAACAGTGTTACACGAAAGCAGCAGAAGCAAGACAAGAGCGACTTTTCCATGCTATCCTGTCGGAGCGTCACCCTCCCACCTCCACCCACCCAGCACCCCACCCCAACCCAGTGTTGCAGCCCCCTACATTCCAGTCCTGGGCCCAGCTCCATCACCTCCCACAAATAGCAGCTTGGTAAAGAACATGGACGCCTGCAGCATCATGGTCCTTTCAGCCAACGTGAGAGGATTTAGGACCAACGTGGGAGAATTAACACACACATTTGTCCTAAGACACCAGGTGGATGTAGTAGTGGCTGTGGAGACCTTCCTTGATGACAGCTGCATAACAACATGTGACAAAATTCCCTGATACTCGCCATGGGTGAGGCGAGACCGACATGGAAGACAGGGAGGTGGTATCGCTGTGTGTCACCGCAACGGGATGCAGGTTGATGTCCTGCCAGTTGACATCCCTACAGCTATGGAGATGGTCTTTCTCCACGTCATCCTAGCAGACAAGAGCAGCCTGCTATTGTGTGCTGCTTACAGACCACAGTGGCAAGGAAATGCTCCCTTAAACTACCTCTCAGACTATCTTCTGTATTTCCACCTTCCTATGACTTGAATTCCTTCAAGAGGGAGGTTTCAAGACACTTATCCACCAATTTTTGACCACTGCTTTGACCCTTTTATGGGGCTGGCATTTCAGTGGGCACTTTTTTTATTAGATTTTTGTTGCCCTTGGCCAGTATCCTTCCTACATAAAAAAAAAAAAAAATCTTGACAACATTATGGTCGCCCACAACTGCCAACATGTAGTGATCATAGGGGATCTTAACCAGCACTTGGTGATGAGGGCCTTCACCGAACTCACTGTGGTACAGGGACTACACAACCATGTCAACTTCCCAACACACCAGCGTGGGGGCTCCCTGGACCCGGTACTCTCCGATCTTCCAGAGGACAGTGTGGTGTGCTACCCACTAGACCAAGTGGGCAACTCTGATCACCACGCAGTGTTATCCTCCATCAATCTTGCTGCCGCGCATGATGAAAAACAACAGTGAATCATCTGGTTCTGGGAGCTTGCCAACTGGGAGACCATGAGGCAGACTCTGACAGTGACTGACTGGCAGACTGTCCTAACTGGCGGCCCACACCACGATGTCGCCACCTTTACCACTGTCCTTCACTCACTGCAGCAACAATTTGTGCCACACAGAATGTACACAACCAACCCTAAGGACCAGCCCTGGTTTGGGTACCACTGCCGTGTAGCTGCTGATAAGAAATATAGAGCATGGCAGCACTACAAGAGACATCCCACACAGGAGAACAGAACCCTACACAAAAGAGAGTGCAAAAACATGACAAGGACGGCAAAATGGGCAAAGGCAAGATGGGAGACAAACATCAAGAGGAAGCTTTCTACGAACCAGGTTGATCCTAAGCAGTGGTGGAGCCTGGTGAAGGAAAGACAAGGCATCTCCCACCAAAAATGCATTCCTGCCCTTAGAAAACCTGACGGAGATCTGGCCACCACCAGTTGCGAAAAGGCTGACCTTGCTGCAGAGTTCAGCCGAAAGATGACCCCGAAAGATGACAATAGAACCTGACAGGCAGCCCCCACTCTCCCTCGTCTTGGCGCCTCATCCCTAGAGTGTGTGATAGTCACTGAAAGCGACATGAGAAGACTCCTGAGGGCGTCAATACTAGGAAGGCACCTGTCTCTGACAGAGTAAGTCCACATCTCGTAAAACACTGCGCAGCAGAACTCACCGACCCTCTCATAAACATCTTCCAGCAGTGCACGCGGACCGGAGAGTGGCCTTCACTGTGGAAGGAGGCAAGGGTTACGCCAATACATAAGAAGAGGTCGAGAGCAGAGCCAGGAAATTACAGGCCAATCTCCCTCCTCTCAGTGGTCAGCAAGATCTTTGAGAGGATAATCAGCAAGCAGCTCAACAAATATCTTGAAGAGAACCACCTCCTATCCCAGAAGCAATATGGCTTCAGAAAGGGCTGCTCCACCTCTGATCTCCTCCTCTTCTCCAAATCCTGGCATGATGCCCTTGATGCCAGACATCCCTCCCTGGTGATTTCCCTGGACATAGCTGGTGCATTTGACTGTGTGTGGCATCATGGGCTGATGACTAAGCTCCAGCAGCTGGGCATCACCAGGGACATGCTGCACCTCTTCTCCAGCTACGTGACAGGGAGAAACCTCCACGTCATGGTGAATGACAGCACCTCGTCCAACTTCCCAGTGGAGGCCTCCGTTCCACAGGGGTCAGTCCTCAGTCCCATGCTGTGGAACATATATTTTAACGATCTCCTGCAGAGCACTCCTAAAGCCAGTGCTTATGCAGATGACTGTACCCTTTCCTGGACTTACGAGAGGGGCAACACTCAGAACGTGGTACAGGCCACCAACAGACAACTGCAGAACATCATGACATGGGGAGAAAGGTGGCAAGTTAAGTTTGCCCCTGAAAAAACCCAGGTCATGGTGATAACACACTCCTAAGATGAAGTGAACCGTCTGCTCGGGAAGCTGAAGCTCGGGCGAGACACCATCCCTCTGCAGGCCAGCACTGACATCCTTGGGGTGGAGGTGGATTCCCAGCTACAGTTTGACCGTCACCTGAAGAGGGTGGCGAGGAGTGCCTCCCTTAAGGTGACATTACTGCACCGGATGAGACACCTCCATGCTGACGGCCTACACATGCTGTACAAAGCCCAGGTCAGGCCCATCATGGAGTACGTCTCCCTCACCTGGATGTCAAGTTCCCACTGCCATCTTAGCCTGCTGGACAAAGTGCAAAGGCGGGCAGAGCGCCTAATCAGCGGGGCACAAAACCACCAGCTACACCACCCACACCAGCAGCAGTGGCAGCAAGAGGAGCAGCGGCAGCAGTGGCAGCAGAAGCAGCAGCAGCAGCAGTAGCAGCAGCAGCAGCACGAGAATCTCCAACCTGATGAGGCAAGTAACCTGTGGGACAGTCTGGAGCACCGCAGGAGAGTTGCTAAACAAGGCACACATCCAATGTATTTCCCATCTGACAGAACTGGGGGCCACCTGGAGGAGATATGAGCATGGCACGAGGACGGTTCTGAGCAATGATCTCCTACTGGAAGTCCCAAGGTCCCACACTACTACACACCAGCAGGCCTTCTCAACAGCAGTGGTGCTGTGGTGGAACGCATTCACTGCTGATGTGGACGTGAGAAATCTATCCACACAACAGATGAAGGTCACTGCTCATAGGTGGATGCGCCTACACCCACCCTAGTATAATTAATGTATATAATATAAGATGTAAATAGTATTTTATTATATTTCATTGTATTTTTATAAATGATCTATAAGTAGCAAGTGTATTAAGTAATTGTAAATCTTTGTTTTGCCAACTGTGTATGTGAAGGCAGAAGCTTTAAGATAGCTCACTCGATGGCAGAGGGAGCTTTAGCAACAGACAAATGAAACTGCCCGCCTTGTAACAAATGCTTGTTTAAATAAAAAAAAAAAAAGAAGAAAGAGAGAGAGAGAGAGAGAGAGAGAGAAAGAGAGAGAGAGAGAGAGAGAGAGAGAGAGAGAGAGAGAGAGAGAGAGAGAGAGAGAGAGAGAGAGAGAGAGAGAGAGAGAGAGAGAGAGAGAGAGAGAGAGAGAGAGAGAGAGAGAGAGAGAGAGAGAGAGAGAGAGATGTAGCCCCGTTGTAGAATGTGGCACCACCAGAGACAGTTTACTAACATGTACGTTAGTTGGTGGAGCAAGATATTAGCCACACAGGTAGACCTGAAAGGGTCTACCCTGCAGGGATTCAAAAAAACTGATAAATGACTGGTTATTGTGTTGGCGGGGGTATGAAAATATGAGTTTGGCTTTTAGTTAGGAAATACTGATAATGTTTCCTTTTGCCATTCAAAGTCACCATAACTACGTAATGTAGTACGTAACTTACTCTGTTACTAAGTTAATGTAATCCAGAATAAATAAGAGAGAGAGAGAGAGAGAGAGAGAGAGAGAGAGAGAGAGAGAGAGAGAGAGAGAGAGAGAGAGAGAGAGAGAGAAAGAGAGAGAGTTTTCACTCCCTTGTAACTTATCTCTGACAGATAAGAGGGAGGAGAGGTGACAGGGAAGGTCTGAGACAAGATAAAAGAAGGGAGAGAAAAAGAAAAAAGGGAGGAAGGGACAGGCAGCAGATAGGTGAACAGCAGCTCAAGCAATTGGTGAGTTAGCCTTGCGAGTTTTAGCTTGTTATTCTGATTAAATTTTTATTAAAACTTCTGTGCTCACACTAGTGGCAGGTTTATTATGCCAGTTTTGGTTAATTTTTTTATTATATTTTTTACTAAAATTCCAGTGCTCACACTAGTGGCAAGTTCGTTATGTCAGTTTTGGCTCGTTATTCCAATTAAATATTAAAATTTCAGTGCGTTATTGCAGTTGTATGTTATAACAACTGTGCATTGTCACTCACGTACTCTACTGTATGTCATTATTTTCTCTTGGTTGAAAAAATGTCACTTTGGAAATGCACAAGCAAATTTTTACATTTATAAAAATAATAAAGTATAAAATTTCTTGAATTTTTAGATACAACATAATCATAAATGTGATTTTATTTAAATCCATGAATAATTTCAAATAAATAAATTGGTGTCTTATACAGCTACAATAGTCACTGAAAACAATTAATAATTTGTTTAGTGCTTACCTAATCGATCTAGAAGACTGGTTATTGGAGGAGAGCATGTGTGGCTGTCCTCAGCCACAATCCAATGTATCCTCTTTACCATTGTTAGAGTCTGGCCAAGTCGGGTTAGCTCAGCCACCATCTCCGGTCTTCGATATGTTGGTGTCACCACATAGATGACTGGCAGGTTGGAATCCTCATACTGTCAAGAAATTTTCTTTCTCAAGATATTTTGAAGCTCTTTGGTGTGGCAAAATTATATGAAACAGTACAGGTGGGTATGGAGAAAAGAAAAGAATAATGTGTAAATGGAGTACATGGGTCCTTGGATTATGCTAGAGTTCCATTCTTAAACCCCAGGATGCTAGAGCTA
The DNA here is from genome assembly GCF_035594125.1 of Scylla paramamosain. Taxonomy (NCBI): domain Eukaryota; kingdom Metazoa; phylum Arthropoda; class Malacostraca; order Decapoda; family Portunidae; genus Scylla; species Scylla paramamosain. The sequence continues at coordinate 29,210,183 of NC_087156.1, read as the reverse complement.
TATATTTTACAGCACTGGGTAGGCACGTGCTGTACCTTTGACATATATTTACAGCAATAATTTTAAAAAAATTGCTATGGTCATATTTTGACTGGGAGGCTTTTTCATACTTTGTCAGAGGACACTTTTCTTACCTTTACCCTTCCCCTTCACTGACTATCAACACCTCCTTCCCAAACCTATAGGCATGCCAAGGGTACGAGTCCAATTCCTGATCTGACTGCAGTAAAGGAAGAATGTCTTGCCATGGAAAGAATATTTTGCAAATGCCCAACTTTTCTCATGTCTTTGATGAGGCCTCAAGTGCCTTCACAGATAGTGATGTGAGTGACTATAAGTCTGACAGTGACCATGATAAAAGATTATAAAACATACATTGTAATGACTTATAAACTTCCTCAAGAGTGAATAAAGTCCCTAAAATTGTTGTATGTATGAATAGTGATACAGGATGATGCTCCAAGCATCACCCTCCATGAAAATCCAGTTTTCACATGGAAACAATACCTCAAAGCATCTCCTACCTCGTGGGGTAACTTGGAGCAATATCCCACTGACCCAAAATGATCGAAATGGTCCTCATGTGGCTGGACAATGGCACCACCATTTTGTCCTGATGCAAACACCAATGAGCCAATGGGCTTTGAGCATTTTCCTCAACACTCTTTCACAGCTTTGTCTAGCTTCTACTTATTAATAATTAGTGCTATAGGTATGTCTAGAACCTTATTATACAGGATAAATTAACACTTACTTTAATTTAACTCTTCACATACATGATGTGCTTTCATCATTAATAACTGATAATTGGTTTAAAAAAAACAGTGCTTGGAGCATTCTCTCATGGCACTATTCATATGTAGCATCTACTTCTTGTTACTTATCTTTATATCTGTTGAAAATAACAACTTACATTTACAATTAAATATTTTTATGCATCAAAACACAAAACCTTCAATTTTGTGTAAACACAGCTCACTTGTAGGCTCACACAACCCTTCATAACTCATGTTGGACCTCTATGCATTCCAGTCTCTTGCAACCCAAGCCTTTAGCCTCCTTACTGCCCTATAACCACCTTCTACAAATCTCCAAAGTTAGCTCGGCAAGTCCCCTGGTCCATGGGATGTCACACTCCAAATACTCCCAGTGCTTAAAAATCATGGAAATGATAAAATGTTAGTATCAAAATGTATCAATTATGTGTTTTCTAATCATCCTACACACTTTTGAGTAAAGGAAAATAAAAAATCCAAATTGGCTCAACACCAGGGGAAAGTTTTGTGAAAAATACTTGCCACCCAATTGGTTAAGCCACTGCATAAACTGAATTTCAGCATAAGTCAAAACCAGCCTAAGTAAGCACCCACACTGTGACCAGAAGAGAACAATTCTTTGTCTTTACTCCTATGGTTAGTTTGCACACCAGAAGGGCCATTGCAAGACAGGCTTAACATTGGGAAGGCATGCTGGTACCCTCATGTAAGTAAAGCAATGAAACTTTTTTCTTTTAAACAAAAAAAAAAGAAATCAGCAAAGGGGAGTGTTATGGAAGTAGGAAACAGTGCAAGTCGAGACTAGCATAAACTGAGGAACCTCTGTATAGTTTATATGATTTTTGCAGTTAAGCCTCAAAAGGAAAAAAAAAAAAACCCACTGATTATGTGATGCTGGCTCCTGAATATTTATAATGAATATGCCCTACATTTTTAAATAAAGATGCCAAGGAAAAAGAGACATGAAAAGGATACATGAGCTCAGAAGAAAAGTCAAGTGGTGTATTCGGTCAATCAGTGACTCTAACCACACCACTCAGTGACAGACTGGCAGCACACTCTGTGACCAGGTTAGCAGAACTGGGAAAATGTCCCCCAGGTCAGACGACTCTTCTGGTATCAACCCAAAGTGTCTTGATACCCCCTTCAATTTTTTTTTTTTTTTTTTCATTAACTTCTGCAACATTCACAACCTTAGATCTAATTTTCAATCTGTGCAACATCACCTTTCTTCTACTAAATTTCATCTTTTTTTCTCACCGAAACACAGGTGTCTGAGGCTACTAACAGTAACCCCTGCTCTATTTCCTCCTACTTCCCCTATCCCGTGTTTCTATCCAAAGGTGAATATTGCATCTGTGTGCTCTGTGACTTCTGCTCTCATGCTCACATTCTAATACTGTCTTCAAAATTTTCTACCATCTGGCTTTGATTTCAGAGTCACTCTCAAACTAAATTAATCTGTGCTGAATTCCTCTTGCTAACTCCTCTAATCTTTGACTATTTAGCTTCCAAAATGGAACACATCCTGACTCTCATCTTTTGTGATCTCCATTCCTGAAGACTTCATGTTCCCCACCAACTCTGGCTTTCCTCTTTCACTAACCAAGCTGGTGAACTAGCATTTAACTCTGCTATCCTCCACAGCCTATAGTAACTAATGCAGCACCATACTCATATCCCTTACTGTCTCAGAGATGCACTCAACATTTTTTTTACCTTTTCTAACCTCTAATTCTTCTGCTTATTCTGCCACTTTGTCTTCTTTGCTGGGCTCCTCCAACCACAACCTCATATCTGTATATTGTCTTATTGCTCCAGTTTCTCTCGAGAATCCTCCAAAGTGGAGGTGCCTCTGCAATTTGCCTCTACTAATTAGAGGGGCCTGAGGAAGTATTATCCTGATTTTTCATAGAATGACTACAGCTTCTATGTCAGAGATCCATCTGTGTGTGCTGAGCACATAACTGAGATGATAGCATCTGGCATGAAGGCATACATTCTTCATTTGTTCTCTTACACTAAACTTTTGAAATCTTGGTTTAACTCAGCCTGTTCTCATGCTATACATGATAGAGAGGTAGCCCACAAATGGTACTTGAGCCTTCCATCTCCCAAAATTTATGCACTTTACATTTCTTCCCAAAATTATGCCAAGTCTGTTCTCATTATTTTGGCTCTTAGGACATACCCCATTTCTTTCTTCTCCATTCGAGCATTATGTGCCAGTAACAGACCATCCAACTTACCTCAATATTTACATTTTTTCTTGAAGCAGAAGAACAGAACTTTCGTATTTCTGGGTGAACAGGTTCTCCCGGTGCTCCTCCTAATATATGTACAGCCTGAAATTAAATAAGAATATTTTATTTTTATTTTCATCTCATGAGAAGAATAGCCATGTAGAAAAAAATATTTCTCAACAAACTGCTTATTGGCAACACAAGAAGAAAAAAATAGCATCTTCCTCCCAGAATTAATCATAAATAAAGTAAGGTCACTTTTCATTTATTCTAATAGTATATAAAAATTACTAATCATGTCAGATATATTTTGATGTTCATTCCATGAAATTCTCTCAAGTGGATTATGTACACACACTCCAACCCTTATCCACTAGATCAACCTCAACCTCCCATCCCTCCCCTTTCTCAAGTATTATAACAATGTCCTCCCATTTTATGGAGCAGGTCTTCTCACATACACAGTATTCACTGTACCTTTGTATATCATCTTCCTCCCATTCTCTCCATATGATCAAACCATCTGAATTTGTTATGCTTGATCATTTGTACCACATAGAGGTCCTTTCTTTAAATTTTAAATGGTATAGCAAACTTTTCATATAAACTTAAGACTGTCATTACCCTCCAGGCTTTATGCACTATAAGCACCTATAAAATATTTCTCTCTCTCTCTCTCTCTCTCTCGCTCTCTCTCTCTCTCTCTCTCTCTCTCTCTCTCTCTCTCTCTCTCTCTATCTCTCTCTCTCTCTCTCTCTCTCTCTCTTCATATTCACACAGGATCTATCTGATGCCTCACTCCCTCTGAGAGCATCTGCCACAAATTTCCTTCAAACTTGTTGAAGTGTGAAGACTTTTGTGAAGAAAATGCATGAGTGAAATTTGAAGGTCCTAAAAGCTGAGGAAGATGGAAGGATGAGATGGAGTACACACATGTACTATAACATATCATTCCATCTTGGCCTTCCTCTGCTATCAGGACCTTCAACCTCACTCATATACATTTTCTTTACCAACTTTCCATGCTTCATCAAGCATATCAATGATACACTTGTAGGAATGAAAAGTTAAATAAATCTGTTTGCAGATAATATTAAAAGAAATAACAAGCCACAATAAAATAAAATATCAGTCCTGTAAAGTTATATGAATGAGCTCTATGGGTGGAGCAAAAGATAAGAAATTAAATTAAATGTGTGTGCAAAGTGTCATATAATGGGAAAAGGAAAGGGAAATAATATACCTAAATGGACATATGATATAGGAAATAAAGAAATAACAAAGGTACAGTAAAATCCCTCTTATCCGGCATCAGCAGGACCACCGACATGCCGGATACTTGAATATTGCCGGATACTTGAATAGAAGTGAAATTATGTCCACAATCACCACCCTACACTCACGCATCTTACCAAAACAAAGATCAGCTGATCTTAATCAGCAGCTGATCTGATCAGCTGCTTAAGTGTAAGCACAACACGCTTCCTCTTTTCTACAACTTTAGGCATGATGAAGGCATCAGGCAATAAACAGTGCACACGCGGGACTGAGTCACTGAGTAAACACAGTGCAATGGGCTGCAGATGGCACAAAGCAGTGCGCTCTGGTGGCGAAGGGACAAAGTATGGCTCACGCGGGAATTTTAATTGATTTTATGAGTACACATTGATTTTTTATTGATTTTAAGGTTCGGGGAAAAATGTGCCGGATACTTGAAGCTGCCAGATACTCGAATGCCGGATAAGAGGGATTTTACTGTACCTGAAGAAAAGACCTGGGAATGGTAACACAGAATAATCTGCAACCAGAAAGGTAAATATACAGAAAAGTTTTTGAAGACATATACAGGACACTAAAAAATATTGGAGTCGCATCTCACAGAACTGCATTGATCAGACCAAAAATGGAATATGCTGCAGTGGTATGGTCCCCACACAAGAGAGAACAAGAATCAAGATGGTACTTGAGCCAGGAGAATTAACTTATGAAGAATAGTTAAAAGAAACAGTTACTAACACAGGAGCAAAGAAGAAAGAGAAGACTTGACAGCAATTGATTGAGATAATGAAAGATTATAAAACATTAAATTATCTGGGCATACAAAAAAAAAATCAAAGAGGGAAGATGCATGAGTAATATAAGTGTAGTTTTACACTTGAGAGAGTAGAGACTACCATAGTCTTCCCTGAAAATCTCTCACCCACACCCTACTCACCTCTTAGTAGTTTGAAATGCACACACTTGACGCAACCGTATTCTGAGTGAGTGAGTGAGAGTACTTTGAGATAATCATGCCAAAAACAAGTAGAGGAGGATATCACCAAGGTGTAGAAGGTAGGAGATAAAAGCATGGATCCCATGTTATTAAGTAATGCTGATAAGAACCTCGATCAATCACTATCTCATGCGCAATGATACCAAAACCCAACCTCAGGATGACATGAGCCTCCCTCTTTCTTTCCTTGCCATGACACCCAAGTGGGCAGACACACAATCTCCTATCCAGGCCAGCTGCTAGTGCAACCCTCCCATACAGATGTGGTGTTAATAAGGGATCACCAAGGACCACGAGGGATGCCCAAGAGTGACTGCCAAGGGATGCCCATGAGGGGCCACCAGGGACACCCAGGAACACCCAACTACCTATGTGAAGGGACTTCCAGGGACCTGTAGGGACACCACATAGGTTATTCCTCTCACCCTCACCACCACTGGTGAGACCAGGTGGCCACCAGTGGCCACTCACCCTAGACCCTGGACCTGCCTGAGAGGGAAGTTGTTGGCTTGCCCATCCACTCCCCATTACTACTGATCAGATAAGCATGAACAGGATCTCTGAGTTCTTTAGGCTAGTTAGGCAGGTTCCACCTCATGGTAATTAACAAGAGGAGGAAGTGATAGACAGGGATCCTCCTCAGCCTGACCAGTGTTAAGACTTGCATCTTGTAAGTAGTTAAAAGTAAAGATATGTATTTTTTTTTTTTCTTTTCACTCAAAACCAGTAATTCATCTGGCCCCTATTTTTTTTTTTCTTTTGTCTATTATTTTCTTTTCTTTTTTTCTTTAAGTATGTGATCAGAAATCAGCACATAGGCAAACAGCTTTCACCACTTGAATAAGGAAATCAGGAATAATGTAAAAGTAAGTAGCATCAGCACAGTGCAACAATTGGAGGAAAGACCAGATAAATGCAAATAACAAGATGCAACCACATACTCGTAAGTGTACCTCAATTCATGTAAGTCAAAACCAGGTAAATGCAAAGATGAGGCAACAGAAAAATTGAATACAGTAATAAGTTAGGAAGAAAGATCATAAAAAGAAGCAGAGAAAGAAACTTGGGAGTAATGATAAACTAAAAAAAAACACTAAAGGATTACATTAATGAAAAGCAAAAATTTTTTTTAAATGTATACATTCTTAGTAAATATGAGTGGCCATAACAAATAAGAATGAAAAGAAAGAAAGAAAACACCTTGCATAAGACACACGCTGAAATATACCGCGAAGGTGTTCAATCCACATTTAAAGGAATATACTCGTATTACTAAACCCTATCATGTCCATCCCTTGAAGATGATTCTTATGAACAGATGTCTGATAAAATTAGAAACAGCATAAAATGCATGAATGAGATAAGCACCAAATTTCACAAGTCTAAGATATGAGGAAAAAATAAGAGGACTTACAGTCATCCAAACTAAGGGAAAGATGAAAAAAAACATGAGATATGATTACAGTATGCAGATGTGCAATGAAAAGATACAGAAAAAAAAAAGTCAACCAAGAAACCAAATATTAAGAGGACACAGAAAGAAGCTTAACAAGAGGAGAGGAAACAAGGAAGTGCAGAATACATTGATGGAATGTATAAGAGGAAGTATTGTGTCATTGTATGAAAACAAAACACAAATTCAAAGGAAATATGATCATTAAGTTTAAAAACAACATACAGCAAGCTTGAGTCAATTCAGCAAAAATACGAATACAATAAGAATAAAACACACACACACACACACACACAGTGGTCAACTATTACAAAACAGTGTTGGTAATGGACAATATAATACATGGTTAAAGAACAGAAATGATAAACCAAGTGGTGGAGAGAGTGAGTAAGAGAGATTTTATTATTAGTAACAATATTTGTGTGTCATGTACTACAGCTTCAACTCCACACCTATAGGCATAGGCTTACAGGCCTAGGCATCTGTACTACAGCTGCATTAGATGCATGGTAATTATTACTTTTTCAAGAAAAGTGCATCTAATGCGCCAGCAAATGCAGTAATTGATAAGTGTAAAGACCAGCCAAAACTCTTCTATAAATATGTACAGTGGAACCTCAGTTCTTGAACTTCATTTGTTCCTGAACGTCATTCGAAATCTGAAATGTTAAAAAACTGAAACTATTTTCACCATAGGAATCAACGTAAAATGGATTAATCCGTTCACAGACACCAGCCTACCCTGTCTTAACTACTTATGGCAGACACTCCCACAGCCAAGATGGGTGCTTCACAACATCACCAGCTCATAAATTATTTATCCAGAAATGACATAATGAATGAACTTAGTGACACAGAACTCATCAGAGGATACTGTTTAGACTGTGCAGGTATTCTCTTTGTCACCGATCTAGTGAGGGAAGCTTTACAGAGGGACACAGAGAGGAGTAACCCACTTACTGCCAAAATAAAGGTAATCATAACATGTCTTGCTACTGGCAAAAGCTACTGAAAAATGCAGTTGTGCAGTAGTGATGACAATGGGGGTCATCAAGAGAGTCACAGGTGGCTCAGGATTACTCCTGAGTGCCGAAAATTATTTGTTTATTCATAATGAGGCTTTTCAACGGGATCACATTTACATTTACATTTCAAAGATCGAATTACTCTCTCCTCCAAATTATATAAAAACGTAGCATATATTTATAGAAACTATAAATTGATAATAAATGACAGCTTTTGCTATGTCTTTTAATATTTGAAATCAAATAACTTTGTCCTAGAATCAAATTATGGTACCGTAACCAAAGCAATAATGAGTTCAAAATTTTCTTCAAAAATTTATTTGTTCTAAAAGCAAGGTGTTCAATAACTGAGGTTCCACTGTAAATGGAAAACTGAAAAACAAATATGAAATAGAGAAACTGTGTCAGCATAATACAGAGTACGATGAAGACTTGGAAATGGCTAATGTCATGAAAGAGCACTTCCAAGCAGTTTTTTACAAGAGAGTGGCTGGAACAAAGAAGATGAACAAACACAAAGATCACCTCCTATGAGGGAAATAAAAGTCACATGACAAGAAATAATGAAACTAATAAGGAATCTACATGTAAGGAAATCACACAGACCAGACAGAATTGCAAATTGGATATTAAAGGAATGTAGATAAGTAGCAGACAAAATACATAGTATAATAAAGTGCTCTCTTAATGAAGAAAAAATACCAGGAGTCTGGAAGAAGGCTAACATCATGCCAATACATAAAGGAGGTAATAAAGAAGACCCAACAAATTAAAGGCCAGTATCCTTAACAATCACCATAGCCAAAATCTATGAGAAAATTATCAAGGACAGATGGATAAAACATCTAGAGGAAAACAACACACTAAACCTGAGACAGTCTGGATTTAGACAAGAAAGATCATGCACCACAAATCTAATATGTTTCTACTCTAGATTAATAGACATAATTCAGGAAAGAAATGGATGGGCTGATTGTGTTTTCTTGGATCTCAAGAAAGCTTTTGATAAGATGCTGCACAGAAAATTAATAAGAAAATTAGAAACCTTAGGAAGGATACAAGGAAAACCATTAGACTGGATGAAAGATTTTTCAAATGATAGAACAATGAATAATAATCAGAGATAATATATATATATATATATATATATATATATATATATATATATATATATATATATATATATATATATATATATATATATATATATATAATATGGATGAGGGTATGGACAATTTTATGAGTTTCTTTGCTGATGACACAAAACTATCGAGAAAAGTTAGTGCAGAAAATGACTGTGGAATATTGCAGCAAGATCTTGACAATCTTTGAGAATGGAGCCAAAATCAGATTTTAACATCAAGAAGTGCAGCATAATGGAATTTGGAAACAGCAAAAAACAGGGTAACAGGGCAATATAAACTTGGAGAAAGGGAAGTAAAGAAGGCAAAATCTGAAATGGACCTAGGAATATTCATTACAGCCGACATGTCACCTGATAAGCAAATTAATGAAATTGTTCGGGATACCTACAACTTATTGAGAAACATTAGAGTGGCATTTACAAATATAGATGAGGAAATGGTAAAGAAAATATTAGTCACCCTGATAAGACCAAGACTAGAATATGTAGCAGTACTGTGGACACTCAGTACAAAAAAAGAATACATATTAAAAAGCTTGAAAGAATCCAAAGGGCAACAAGAAAATTGGCCCCAACTCTATCTGAATTAGCACATGAGGAGATAATGTCAAGACTTGCCAATGCTTGAACAAAGAAGAGAAAGAGCTGACTTGTTTACCATCTATTGAATTACGAGGAACATGGAGCTTCCTGATAGAGAAAATTTACTGAAAAGGAACCCAATGGATACAAGAGAACATGGAAGGAAACTTAAAAATATATATATATATATATATATATATATATATATATATATATATATATATATATATATATATATATATATATATATATATATATATATATAGAAAAAATTTGAAGAGAAACAGCTTCTCCCACAGAGTAATGGACATGTGGAATGAACTGGACAACACAGTAGTGTGTGTGTAAGACCATATTAGGCACTAAGAGATACAAAGACAGAATAGCTCGCCTCCCGTACAATACAACTAGGTAAATACACACACACACACACACACACACACACACACACACACACACACACACACACACACACACACACACATAAAAAATAAATAAATAAATAAATAAATAAATAGATAAACAAAAAATTCCTGATTCTACCATTTCTTCTTACACTAAGATTACAGTATGTGCTTATTCTTTCAAAATTCATCACATAGTATGCTGAATAAATATATTGCATAGAAAATAACAATAATTGTAAATGGAGGAGGAGGTGAAAAGAAACACAGGTGTTAGGAGGTAAGTTTATTCCTGAATACTTTCGCAGAAAGCTTCATCAAGGGAACTGTTCCCCTGAAGAAGCTTTCTGCAAAACTAGTTGGGAATAAACTCACCTCCTAACACCTGTGTTTCTTTTCATTCTTGTCTGAATGTTTGAACAATAATTGTAAATGTTTGAGTTGTGTTTGAGTTAAGTGTTTCACAAAAGTCATTCAGTGAGATTGTGAAAGCTATTATCAAATTTTACCTGGGTTAAAACAATATAGATGAAGGAGCCAAAGATGATCACAGCCATGATGACTCTCTTCTGCCGACTCATATTTGAGATCTGGAAGACTTTCTCTGCACCTGCCACCCACTCCTGCCACCCCTGTCCAAATGGGTAACTTTAATAAAAGAAGCAGACTGGCAATTTTGCTGTCAAAATATACTTAAAGATTATAAAAGAAACAAAATATTATGCTTCATGCTGCATCAGATGAGTTGGTAGCATAGCTTGGAGAAGCCAAATAATAATGTTGAACATAACATTTTGTACGAATATTCTTGTTGATGTACATATAAGAGCTAAGAAAAGTAACTTTCTGAAAGCAATGAAAATAACTATTAGCAAACAAGCTGAAGATGAAAAGATTTCAGGTGCATTTTTAACTGCAACTTGAACTTTTCTTTATGCACTTCTCAAGTAAATGCTTTATTTATAGGCTTAAGTGTCAAATTCATTAAGACCTTTATTAATGAGGTAAACTGCCATGACAATAGTGATGCCATATATATAATCCTAAACATGCTGATGTATAATCACATCTTGAAAAATTTTTACATAATATAAACAAAAAGCATCAACAACTAACTCTATTTTTCCTAGTTTAACAGTTTAAGCACTTCACCAATGAACTCTATTTATTCATATTAATGATCCACCATTACATATTTCTATCTTCTAAACTTAATTCAAACATTCTAAACTTAATTCAAACATTGCCAAAAACTATCATACAAAGCATATATTTTCATGGTCCAATGGATTCAGTCTTGAATAAATTACACAGTTCAAAATATTTAATGAGGTTTCACTAATAAATTGTGTGAGTGGATGAGAATCAGCTAATGTTGTTCACAGACAATTGGGGCATTCGCTATGGTCCGGAAAAACTGCCAGATTCACCAGTCAACTGAATTTTACACATAAAAGGTGGTCAGTTGGAAAAATAAATAAAAAAAATAAAAATAAAATATATATATATATATATATATATATATATATATATATATATATATATATATATATATATATATATATATATATATATATATATATATATATATCATTTGCGTATCATCAAAACCAAGTAATAAAATATTTGGAACATTTTTAGCCATTATCAAGCAGAGAAGAAATGTGGCAAAACGAGCTAAATACTATGCACATTTTCTCGGGTTTGGGATGTATCTTGGGATGAATACTATTTTTTTTTTTTTTCCCTCTCTTTATGATCTTACTTTATTCACTAAGTTAAACAGTTAACATACCCGTATACAAATCATGGCACATATGAAAGAAACAACCATATTTTGATGCCAAATCTTTGGTCCAGTTCACAGTAGTCCGTTTTTGAGGATTTCATCTCCATTCACCGTCCAACAATGATGCTACAAAAACAGAGTCCGTACTGAATGGATGAGTTCACCGTCAACTCCATTTGTCAATGTGGTCGGTCAAAAAAGAGACCTCATCAACAAGGAATTTGTATATTTGTTGCCACCTTGTTGCTTGCAACTAATAAACAGAGGCCATGGAGGAGAAATGTCATTTCTTGCACAGTAAAGAAATATAAGTAATTACACACTAGTGAATCTGCAAGGCATGGTGGGGGCAGTAGTGTCTGTTGTATCAATGCACAGTGTGGTGATAGAAGTTATACTAGTATTTTCCGGTTCTCTGGTTGTCAATTATTGATACACTGGCATTACCATAACTGCTGAATGAGGCTTGTTGCATTTCTGCAGTTTGTTGGGCTGGAACCTGTCCAGTTCTTCCATGTGCTTGTGTTTACATGCTTTGTGGTGCTGCCACACCTCTTGCTGGGACCGGTCTTTTTTTTTTTTTCTCCATGGTGTAAAAATGTTTAATTTATAATATTACATTATTACATTGCAAAGCCATAATTCAATAACATTTTATAAGTATTTGAGTACCATACCTAGAACATTCAAAATATCAGTACATGCAACGCTACCCATCATTCCGTACAGTTTACTCAATTCATCTCTTCCGCTCAAAGGTGTCCATTCAAGCAGAGGCAAAACAGAACCCAATTCCCACTACAGTAGCTCGAACGGAACCGGTGGTGATGTCATTGTTGGATAATGTACGGAAACAGAACCAGTACAAAACAGAGTAGTGTAAACCAGGCCTTAGCAGGACACTAGTGAAGATTGTCTGTTGACATCCTGTCTCCCAATGTCTACCATGAGTTGCTGCTTGTCTGTCTATATTGTGTCTCCCGATGTCTTCCCCGAGTTATTGCTTTCTTCTTTGGAAATACAGCCCATTCTTTCACACCTTGATTCTTTTTTCCTGATATGTTCGTGCAATCAACCACAGTACATATACTGACTGGGGTTTTACTTTTACAATAGCATTGCTAATTCATATCTCAAATCGTGTTTGTTGGGTGTTTTGGAGAAGTTGATGTATCAGATTTCAGTGAGTCTTTTCATCTCCACATGGTTTTGTCCATCACAATATCCTGTCAGCACAAATAATACTTGTTCAGATCTTTTGGGGATTTGCCAGATAAAACATCAGTACTTGCAGAAACCAGTGGAAAAAATGTTAAAAACTAAACATGTAGCAGGGGACTAGAAATAAATGTGAAAACAGAGGTTAGCTGCAAGTATTTAACTTACAATAACTGTTCTGTAGAGTGTGTATCACCATATCCCATAGATACTGTTAACATAAACACTCAGGATCGATGTTTTGTAGCATACAAGTACAGTACATCAAGATGTTATAA
>NC_087156.1:29061996-29194496 GCF_035594125.1 Scylla paramamosain | reverse complement strand
CATACATGGACGGATAAGGCCCTTGTACAGAGCTAGCAGTTGGGGAGTGAGAAAAACTGGCGGAGACGTCTCAGAATGCCTAACTTCATAGAAACTGTTTTAGCTAGAGATGATATGTGAAATTTCCAGTTTAGATTATAGGAAAAGGGCAGACAGAGGATGTTCAGTGTAGGAAAGGGGGCCAGCTGAGTGTCATTGAAGAAAGGATAATTGTCTGGAAGGTTGTGTCGAGTTGATAGATGGAAGAATTGAGTTTTTGAGGCACTGAACAATGCTAAGTTTGCTCTGCCCAAATCAGAAGTTTTAGAGAGGTCAGAAATCAGCCGTTCTGTGGCTTCCCTGCGTGAACTGTTTACTTCCTGAAGGGTTGGATGTCTGTCAAAAGATGAGGAAAAGTGCAGGGTGATATCATCAGTGAAGGAGTGGATAGGAAAAGAAGTTTCATTTAAAAGATTATTGATGAATAATAGGAAGAAAGTGGGTGACGGGACAGAACCCTGAAGAACACCACTGTTAATAGATTTAGAAGAACAGTGACCATCTACCACAGCAGCAATAGAACAGTCAGAAAGGAAACTTGAGACGAAGTTACAGAGAGAGGGATAGAAGCCATAGGAGGGTAGTTTGGAAATCAAAGCTTTGTGCCAGACTCTATCAAAAGCTTTTGATATGTCTAAGGCAACAGCAAAAGTTTCACCAATATCTCTAAAAGAAGATGACCAAGACTCAGTAAGGAAAGCCAGATCACCAGTAGAGCAGCCTTGACAGAATCTATACTGGCAATCAGATAAAAGGTTGTGAAGTGATAGATGTTTAAGAATCTTCCTGTTGAGGATAGATTCAAAAACTTTAGATAGGCAGCAATAGGGCGGTAGTTTGAAGGATTAGAACGGTCACCCTTTTTAGGAACAGGCTGAATGTAGGCAAACTTCCAACAAGAAGGAAAAGTAGATGTTGACAGACAGAGCTGAAAGAGTTTGACTAGGCAAGGTGCAAGCATGGAGCCACAGTTTTGGAGAACAACAGGAGGGATCCCACCAGGTCCATAAGCCTTCCTAGGTTTTAGGCCAGCGAGAGCATGGAAACGCCATAGGCACCTCCGCTTAGGAGGGATTGGAGCGATAGGACAAGATACAGATATGAGATTGTGATTGGAGGAGCCCAACGGAGAAGAGAGGGTAACAGCACAAGCAGAAGGATTAGAGGTTAGGAAACAGTCAAGAATGTTAGGCTTATCTCCAAGATGGTCAGGAATATGAGTAGGGTGTTGCACCAATTGCTCTAGGTCAGTGGTTCCCAAACTTTTTCAGGTCGTCACCCACTTTTCATACACAATCCTCGTCCATGGCCCACCGCCAAGCATAACCCACGACTGCACTAATTGTCAACACTCCTACACTCATTAGCTCCATATAAAAAACCACTCAAGTAAATCCTGTAATTTTATTGATTCCATTTATTTTTTTCTTTTGTTAAGTATTAATAAAGAAATTCCTAGCTTGCCTTTGCTGAATCTCAAATAATTATTGAAGTGGTACTAAAAAAGTAACAATGCACATAAAAAATGTCTATACTTGGAGTTAAATGGCATTTATGCTATAAATGGCATTATTGCAGAAAGCTTTTTCAACAATAAACAAACCAAAAAAAAATAAATAAAACAAAAATCCACTGGCAGCCTCACAGGAATAAGTTGATGAAAATGGTAGGAGGTGTCAAAAAGTCATTTGTCTATGTAGTCTAGCCATTTGTACTGAACCTGTAATTTCCTTTCACTGGCTGCCTACCTGCTAAACACCTTTGGTTTAATATATACATATCCTCAGATTATGGCCCCCCTCCATTCTGCTACATGGCCCCCTAGGGGGCCAAGGCCTCCAGTTTGGGAACCACTGCTCTAGGTCATGGAGGATAGCAAAGTTGAAGGCTAGTTCACCAGAATGGTCAGTGAAGGGAGAGGAAGGCCAAAGCTGGTGGTGAACATTGAAGTTTCCAAGAACAGAGATCTCCACAAAAGGAAAGAGAGCCAGAATGTGCTACACTTTGGAAGTTAAGTAGTCAAGGAATTTCTTATAGTCAGAGGAGTTAGGTGAGAGATATATGGCACAGATAAATCTAGTTTGAGAGTGACTCTGTAGTCGTAGCCAGATGGTGGAAAACTCAGAAGTTTCTAGAGCATGGGCACAAGAGCAGATTAAGTCACCACACACATAAACGCAACATAAAGCTTTTGATTGAAAAGGGGATAGAGAAAGTAGGAGGGAACAGAAAAGGGGTTACTGTCAGTTGCCTAAGACACCTGGATTTCAGTGAGGAAAAGAAGATGAGCTTTGTTAGAGGAGAGATGATGTTCTACAGATTGAAAATTAGATCTAAGACCATGAATGTTGCAGAAATTAATTAAAAAAGTTGAGGGGGGTGTCAAGACACTTAGGGTCAATACCAGAAGTGCAGTCTGACCTGGGGACATTTGTGGTCCCCTCCCTAGATGGGAACTCCAAGGCTGGTGTAGGAGTCGCCATGATTTTGAATTTTGAGTGAAGGGTGTGTGTGTTTGTAATTAGGTGCTTGTAGTTTTGTGTGAAGGAAGAGAGTTGTCTTTAGAAGGCAGGCTGTGACTACCCCCTTGTATTGTGAGACACAAAGAGAAACGTTCAGTGAGATCACAGCTGGATTTAATGGTAAGTTCACAGCACCCCCTGATCCAATGCTTTGGACTTCAATGGGAGTAATTATAATTTTGGCAGGTGCTTAGTGTCTCCTCCATATATATATATATATATATATATATATATATATATATATATATATATATATATATATATATATATATATATATATATATATATATATACTGTGCTCAATAGAGACATTGGGCCATTAACATTATTGGCCAAGAGAATTTTAGACAGTAAGGTTAATGATCAGATTAGGTTAATGTTACTGAGCAAGCTATTAACATTAATGGTCTCTTATCCCTATATACGAGTATATATATATATATATATATATATATATATATATATATATATATATATATATATATATATATATATATATATATATATATATATATATATATATATATAAAACATATATATACAGCACCCCCCGATTCAGTGATTCAGTGCTTTAGACCTCACTGGGAGTAATTACCATTTTGGCAGGTGGTTACTGCCTCCTCCATATATATATATATATATATATATATATATATATATATATATATATATATATATATATATATATATATATATATATATATATATATATATATATATATATATATATATATATATATATATATTGCTCAATAGGGACATTAGGCCATTAACATTATTGGGCAAGAGAATTTTGGACAGTAAGGTTAATGATCAGATTAGGTTAATGTTACTGAGCAAGCTGTGTGAGTTGCAAGTACATTGTTGTTTGTGCTGCATAAACATTTATGTGGATCAATATATATGTGATTGTAATTTTGTTCATTAAGTGTCAGTCTATGTGCTTGTCTGCATATATCATGGGATTCATATTTGTTGTTTTAAGTGTTTTAATGCCAGGCAATCAGGTGTAACTGTTTGTAATAAACCTAGCTGCCTTGATGTTAATTTTTCTAATCTGCGTGTGCTGTACACAGCTGTGTATATTTCTTCTCGTGAACCTCAATGTTCAGTTGGGTTTTGAGCATATGAAGTCTATGAGGGTACTGAATTTTTAGGTTGGTGGATAGATGGATGCCAAGATATCTATGTGTCTTAACTGATTCTCATTGTGTATTGCGAAGGATGTATGTGCAGTGGATGAGAATATGACTGTGAAGCTTAACTTTACATTTGTCAAGACAAATATATTTTCCAGGTGTGCTCCCACTGTAGGAGGGCACCCAGGTCCTGTTGAAGAAGTCTACAATCATCACTGGTCTTTATTGTTCTAAACAGTAAACTATCAGCTGCAAAAAATATGGTGTAGGAATCAGGCACTGAAGGTGGAAGATCACAGAAATATAGTAAGAAAAGGATGGGGCCTAGTACAGTAACTTTTAGGCCACCTGAAATAACAGGAATATCAGATGAAGAAGCATTGAGTATTCCTATCTGTCAAAAAAACAGTGACCCATTGAAGTAGTCCCAATATACAATAGTATTTTAATTTATATGTCAGTCTTTTGGGGAAGGGGCTTGGGCAAAATCAAGTGCAATGGTGTCTTTTTGTTTAATGTCTTGTCAGACTAGTTGTCCTGTAATGTCATGAAATATAGTAATGAGTTGTGATTCACATGAATATCTTGGCTGAAAAGTGTTATGGATGTTGTTTGTGTTGAGGTGATTTATATGTTTATCTATTACATGATCAAAAAATTTTGGTTAATGCTACCCCCAACCAATCTGTAATTTTCTAGCTATGGATAGAACACACATCCTACTTAACATTCATGGTGATTTCAATGAGTGGTTGGTTTTTGGTTGGGTTAGATTAAGCAACTAGGTTAGGTTTGGTTAGTTTAGGTTAAGTCAAGTTAGGTTTGGTTAGATTAGGTCAGGTTAGATTATGTTAGATCAGGTTAGATTATGTTAAATTAGGTTAGGTTAGATTTGACTTCCCTGCCCAACAGGTTCCCCAAGTTTGTTGAGGTTAAAGAAATTTTTATTTATTTTTTTTTTGCAAAAAGGATGGGAGTGGTTCTTCATTTTTACCAAATTTTGTATGGAATTAAAGTTAGTGAGATGATGTGATATATGGTTGGTACTGTCAGCCTGATCACCTGTCTTATATGAAGGATTAATATTTTCCAAAAGCCAATCAAGTAGTAATGGCTTTTGGCAAATATCAATCCTTTATTTAAGACAGGTAACAGGACTGATCCTACCAACTATCACCTCATTCTAACTTCTCTCTCCTACCATACCCTACATATCATATCACCCTAACTCATCAATTATCACAATCACATTTTCAGCATCCTTCATTATTTACTTGCCACTATCAATTATTGTTAGATACTCAAAGTATCCAGCTACTCTGGTTTTGTCTTGCTTCACATATTTGATAAGTTTCTTCCCCACATTATCC
Organism: Scylla paramamosain; assembly: GCF_035594125.1. NCBI lineage: Eukaryota > Metazoa > Arthropoda > Malacostraca > Decapoda > Portunidae > Scylla > Scylla paramamosain. The sequence continues at coordinate 29,189,426 of NC_087156.1, read as the reverse complement.
TATGTTTTGGTTCCTTTATCCTTTATTCCCTGCACAGGATGAACTAAGCAACCATACCTCAGCTACAGTTGACTCTTCAGCCTCTCTCTCTCTCTCTCTCTCTCTCATTGCCACAATGTTGCACCTCTTTCTATCTTCAACTGCTACTTTCATGCTAACTGCTCTTCTGATCTTGTTAACTGTGTGCTTCCCCTCCTCCCACAGCCTCACTGCACAAGACTTTCTACTTTCTCTCACCCCTATTCTGTCCACCTCTCTAATGCAAGAGTTGACCAGTATTCTCAATCATTCATTTCTTTTTCTGGTACACTCTGGAACTCCCTGCCTGCTTCTGTATTTCCTTCTTCCTATGACTTAGATTCCTTCAAGAGGGAGGTTTCAAGATGCTTGTCCTCCATCAATTGATTTTTCCTGCTCAGCAACCTTTCTGGGAACTGGTACCTAAGTGGACCTTTTCTTCATGACATTTCTGTTGCCCTTGGCCAGTGGCCCTTATATTATATTCAGTAGAGTACATGACAATGAACATGATTCATTCCAATGTAGCTTTCATTATGGCAAATGTGTGTTATGGTGACTGAAGAACCTATGGGAAAAAATTAATTGGCTCTAGGGAACTAGAAAACAATATAAGAATTCCACAATTTTTGAAGAAAAAAACAAAACAAAATTAAGCACATTTGCACTACTGCATTTCAGATAACACAACAAATATATATAAGATAAGATAAGATAATTTATTCGTCAAGTTGTAATACAAAATGTAATACTAATGAAATTCATTTTGGCTTAAGAGCTCCCTAGTAGTTGCTTATACATAACATTAAAAAGTAAATAAAATCAGTAAAACAATAAAACAATAAAACATTAAGAAAGGAGTCATTACATGGGCTATCGTATACATGCAATATTGGGCTATTTCTGCCCTCATCATGAACCATCACATACAGTAACCATGAATACTAAAATCTAAAAATTATAGTGATGATAGATGATTGAAAAGGAGAATGCTTTTAGGTACAAATGACTTCCTATATCTGTCAGTACGCTGCATGGGCAGAGCCAACCTTCTACCAGATTTTAGATATGTGTAACAGTTATGTAGCTGTTATATACTGTATCCTCCCAAGTTTCACACCTAGTCCTAAATTCTTGCCATCAGAATTCGCGCATTATCACCCCAAGTTTCACGCTGCTTCAACAAGTATCAATCACATTTACCTACTGTTGGTGTCACATATATATATACACACAGTAAATCCCTCTCTCTCTCTCTCTCTCTCTCTCTCTCTCTCTCTCTCTCTCTCTCTCTCTCTCTCTCTCTCTCTCTGAAAGTAAGAACAATCAATCCTAAGGATTGCTAAAGAGAATGAGATTGATTGAGAATGAAAATGGAATTGCGCATACAAGTGAAAAAAAGTGAGAAAGGATGAAGCGAAAATGACATAAAATAAATGAGAGAGAGAGAGAGAGAGAGAGAGAGAGAGAGAGAGAGAGAGAGAGAGAGAGAGAGAGAGAGAGAGAGAGAGAGAGAGAGAGAGAGAGAGAGAGAGAGAGAGAGAGAGAGAGAGAGAGAGAGAGAGAGAGAGAGAGAGGTACCACTCCCTAGTCCCTTATCTCTGACAGATAACAGGGAAGGGAAGTTTGAGAATGACAAATGAAGGGAGGAAGGGGCAGATGCCGGATAGATGAGCAATGACTTGCACAGCTGGTGAGTTAGTCTTGTGAATTTTAGTTTGTTATTCCAATTAAACTTTTATTAAAATTTCAGTACTTGCACAAACGGGAAGATTGTCTTGCCAGTTTTGGTTTGTTATTCTGATTAAATATTTATAAAAATTCCAGTGCTAGCGCAAGTGGTGAGTTCGTTATGCCATTTTTGGTTCATTATTCCAATAAAATATTTATTAAAATTTAATTGTTATTGCAGTTGTACAATATAACAACCGTGCAATGTCGCATACACTACTGTATATAATAATAATAATAATAATATTCAGTTTATCAATCTTGTAGTCCTACAACTGAAAATCCACTTGCTACATACTTATATACTAACATACATACTACATCCTAAGTATACATTTTAACCCTAAGGAAATATCTTACAATTTTATACTGTGGCTGCCAAATGGTGCTGGTCAACCTAGCATGCTAGGCCCAGGATGGTCTGGCCATCCCATTTGTATTTTCTTTCAGAGTTTGTTTCTCTAGTAGCAGGTCACAACTCCCGACTTACACTAAGCACCTAATCACTGCTAGGTGAATATATATATATATATATATATATATATATATATATATATATATATATATATATATATATATATATATATATATATATATATATATATATATATATATATATATAAGAAAAGAAAAAAACTACATGGATATCTATATGTTTCTAACCTTACTCTTGAGGCCTTTCCTGTTACTATGCCCTTGATCTTCTCCATGTTAATGTTAAGGCCTCCCTTCTCCATGCCTGTTCTTCCATTCTATAAATTTATCAACTGTTTCATTTTTGCTCTCTTTTATTAGGTCAATGGATTAGCCACCTTTGTTTTATCTATGCCCACTTCTTTTAGTACCTCCTTTATTTCACTTATTTACATAATCTACTTCAGTATTCATTATTTTTTTTTCATCTGACAGGTATTCTCTCCGTTATCTTAATTTTTCTTAACCATATCTCTGCTCATAACATCTCAAACATATGTTTTTAAAGGATATTCCATTATTTAACAAAACCCCTTTGCAACAGTGCCTGAAAAAGACTGGTTTTCATCTCAGTCTAATACCTTCATGTTCTTGCATCTAAGCAGAACTACAATGCACTCAGTGATGTCAAAAGAAAATACAATTCATAGCCTTTAACCACATGCGCAAACAATGATGTAAGTGCAGTAGTGAAAATACAACTTATGTGAAAGTGTAAAAACATGTGCCAAGAATTCAAACAAATGTGAAGCAAATATAACTCAGGAATGCTCCAGAAGCTTTTTGAACTTCTTAAAGTGAATACTATCCTTAACAATCTTGAAATGTCCTCATAGACATCAATACATGTACTACTTCTGTGACAGCTGCTGGAACAGTCCATGCTTGAGTGATTTAACTGTATGAAAAGATCTTTTACTTTATCTGTTATGATCTTCATTTTGTTAATGGGTGAAGAACTCTCAACCATTTCATGGATGACAGAACTGAAAAAATAATAGATGAAAAATGGTTACATATTACACCTCAACTTCAAATGGCATTGCAAAATGAATTATACACATGAATAAAAAGTTATAGAAGAGCTTGATGATTACATTATGTCATCGTCATTTTGTAATCTATATTCCATAAGTATGATAGTTTATAATGAAAAGCTTATTAGCTCAAGAATCAAGAAAATTAGAATAGCTCCTTACACCTCCTTACCTAGTAATATTAATCTAGCAAGCACTAACTCCAACTGTTTTCTATAGTACCTCCTTCTTAGTGAATAATAAAAGCATCACTAAAAATAAAATCTTGGATTACATCATTACAATAACTCAATTTCAAAACAAATTAATATCTCACATAAACATCAACCAAACAGCTCATGATGTTGCATTGCTGCATTACCAGTACAGTCATGTATGAAGCTGTCAGATATAAACACACATTGTTATCACCAGATGTGGAGAGAGAGAGAGAGAGAGAGAGAGAGAGAGAGAGAGAGAGAGGAGAGAGAGAGAGAGAGAGAGAGAGAGAGAGAGGAGAGAGAGAGAGAGAGAGAGAGAGAGAGAGAGAGAGAGAGAGAGAGAGAGAGAGAGAGAGAGAGAGAGGAGAGAGAGAGAGAGAGAGAGCGAGAGAGAGAGAGAGAGAGAGAGAGAGAGAGAGAGAGAGAGAGGAGAGAGAGAGAGAGGAGAGAGAGAGAGAGAGAGAGAGAGAGACCATAAGATGTAAGTTTACATATACAGGTTTTGCTCAATTCATCACCCACCCCAGTTTATCTTTTAACCTGTAAAGTGCTGTTCAGTAGCAAAGCTGATCTACTAACATGAAGAGGGTTGTGCAGGCAAGCAGGGCTTCAACACAGCTGGGTACAGCTTGTAATCACACTGTGGAGATGTTACAAATATTCTTTTCCAGTTTAATTTTTCAGGACTTACAGACCCATAAAATACAGACCCATAAAATGCTAGTTTGCTACTATAACATAGGGTAACTCTGAAAAGTGAATACTGTACTATTGCAACTCTTAAGTATCAACAAGAAGTGATTATTGTGCAGAGACAAAAGTCACATCATGAATCTTGGTTAAAACATCTGGTAAAGGGCTAACCTTATGGTGCTCTATACTGTATGTCATAGGAACAGTTGGTAGCACTGCAACAGGGACTTTGATACTCATCACACTTCATATGACACAGTTATTCATATTCTTGTGAGCATGGCATCCTATGATATATTCAATGTATTCTTGAACTACTCATCCTTTGAAGCAATGACTGAAGCACACATGATGTTCAATGTATTTACTGAATTGTAGGATTTTCCCATATGATACACAGCACTATCTAAATCATGGGGTACAAACTGGAGGAACAAGCTCATGGGTAAAGCAGTCCTTTAGTGCAGCAAGAAAGAAAATATCCCTTTGGTTTGCTTTAGCTTATATCTTATCAGCAGCAGATATGAAGCTTTGAACCCTTATCTGAACAGTAGCTTAAGGGATTCAAGCACTTTCAAGGATTGATGCATTAGTGTTTTCATGTTTCACAAGTTACATTTCATATTTGGACAAAACCTTGACACTACTTTTGTCTTTGACAGCACATGTGGCACATGTCACAAATAGTGTTACCTGCTTTTGGATTGTGAGTGTGTGGGAAAGTCAGGTTTAACTTCATCAAGAGAAGGGCCTGTTCTGTTTCTCTTTTTCTCCAAAGAGATGCTAGTATAATGTTATTAATTTATATAAATATATTAACATGACCTGTTTCTAGTTTTTAACTAAATACATAAAATGTGTCAACATAAGGGTCCTATCATGCTGATTATCCATGATAATCTTCACTAGGACAATTAAACATGGCTCTTTGCTATCACCTAAAGCTAGAAAGAATATGATTACTATATTGTTAAATACTGTTATTTTTGGGTGATTTTAACCATTATATAACAAATTATACTGCTATGAATAATGTTATTTTATAGCAACAATCTATTTTGTAGGTCAACAATCCCACAAGGCATGGGCAACAATAATAAAGTTATTATAAAAACTTCACTAATTTTGTGAGTCACAGACATTCCACAATCTTCCACTCCAACAAGTTATTGTCACCACTCATCTGGGAGGAAAATCCTCACTTTATCACTTGTGGGTGTCCATCTCATTTTAAGTAAAATAATTTAAAATTATCCAAACACTGTTATCTCCTCAATTCCACATCATGCAACTTATTCAAAACTTGGCATTGTCAATGTTTTTGTGAACACTATTATATCACTGAATGTTCACAAATCATTAATAGTATTCTAATGGGGCCATACTTATGAAACTCTACAAAGGTTCCATGCAAATTAGGAAGAGAATTCAAATTACAAGACTTAAGCGCTAAGTGACTATCATAAAAGGAGACTGTCAAGTTGCCATCTTAAGGTACTGACAACCTAATCACTAACATGAGCAGATGTTGCGTAATTTTTTTTTTTTTATGAATCTCACAAGAAACAGCTGAAAGTGCACAAAAATTATATATAAAATAAAAATATATTTATCTAATGAGTTTTCAATAATCATCTGACCGTTTTAAGCTTGATTACTGAAGGTATCTATTTACCACGGTTGTTGTCATCTACAACAAAAAATTGGTGCCAACTCTGATCATGCACTATGGCTGTTCATGCATACACTGTGTCACTGATGTTCTGCTATGAGAGGCCCAAGTCATCTGCACTTCACTGCTGCATCTTGCCTGTTGTGATGTACCACAGAGTGATGATCACTTGCATCTCAAAGGAGAGCCTTGTTCCTTGAAGTTGGTCTCTTCAGTCTTTCCTACACTAGATCAGCCATGAAGATGATCCCAGCACAGTCCAGCCAATATGTGTTCACCAACTTACAGTCATCCAGCTCATTCAGGATTTCCTCCTTGTCACAAAAAGTCTGCCACTGTCAGTGGCAATGTCAGTGGGGTTCATCTAGTGCGACCATGTTTACTGTTAGGATGGTATCTTAAGGGGCATGCGAGCTGCTATACCACCTCAGGAGGTATCTTTGCAGTAAGACACATCTCCAGGACTTAAGATGCCATCTTTGGAATTTAAGTGTCAAGTTCTGTCATTTTGAGGACTTGAGATGATAACATTAAAATGGTAACTCAGTGTTTATAAGTACAGCCCCTGGAGCAGTAATAACTTGAGGCACCACTACAAAATGTTCACATCACTGCAAACATTCATATGCAGCAATAAATATGGGCACTGTCAATTTCTATCAATAAAGCCACACCAATAATTGTTTCACACACAGAATAATCACCAATGCAGATACATATGCAAGTGATATTACATAATGTCAAGAATCTGTTTGAAAAATCTCACTTTTCAAATCCAAAATCTCACTTTTCAGATCTTATCAGTTTAATAATACAGAACAATGGCAAGATAATGTGAACAATGATTATCATAAACGTACTTAACAGCCTCATAAGAAATATATAGGCTAGATAAGCTATGTATAATAAGCTAACAGTAGACTATTTCTTAACTTTTACTGGGGCATCAGACATGACCTAAAAACAATTGCAGCATACCTTGTTGTAATGAGGTATGCAGACAAAAAATTGAGAAAACACACTTTTGAAAGTCCTGCTTCCCACCCAGCCGTGACCATACTTACATCACTCTAACCCTCAGTTGGGATGAGGCAAGTGACCATACTTAGCATGTGCTTTAGAACTGTCAAAAGCCCATTGGCCAGGAAGTGGTTATTCACTTACGTACTGATTGGTCACAGTGCATCTTTGGGGTGCTTACTTTCTCCAGTACACATCTTACCATACAGTCTATGAGTGTAAAAGAAGTGAGCTTCTTTGTTAGATTCTGACTATAAATTTGTCCTTTGGGCTTTCAAAATACAGTGGAACCTCGGTTCTCGAACTTACTGTATTTGATGGCTCATAAGATGTATGGGCTCATAAGACTCACCCAGTTTTGGCAGACATTGAAAAAAAAAAAAAAAAAAAAAAGATAAATGAGCAGATTTAAGCTCTGAATATGAAGTGAAGAATTTCACCTGACATTTGAAGACTCTCACATGCATTTAGATCATTATTAGATCCCAATATTTTGCATTTTAAAAAAACTTTAATATTTGCTAGTAGCCTACGTACCAATCTTGTTGTGAGATGTAAACATGTACCTGGCATATGGCATCGGCAGTGAGTGTCTTAGCTCAAGGAGTAATGACATCACACTGTAAAGAACACAGTGAAGCTTGCCCATGTCACTGGGTTTGGCACATAACCGACCGCATGTTTGTTTTGGTACATGCAATGTCCACCATGTCTTACCAGCTTATGCCAGATGTTCCCACTACCAAAATGGCCGCTCCACATCATCTCAGAAATTACTTATCCAGATAGGACGTATTAAATTAACTTAGTGACACGGACCTCATCAGATGATATTGTTTACACCGTGCAAGTATTCTCTTTGTCATCTACCTAGTGAGGGAAGCCTTATAGAATGACACAAAGAGGAGCAACCCACTTACCGCAAAAATGAAGGCAACCATAACACTTAGACATCTTGCTGCTGGGAAAAGCTACTAAGAAAATGCAGTTGTGCTGTAGTGATGGCATTGTGGATCATTGAGAGAGCCACAGGTGGCTCGGGATTACTCCTGAGTCAGCCAAAAACTGTTTACATTGTCTCTTCAATGGGATCACATTTGCCTTATTTCAAAGATCAAATTACTGTCTTACTCACTGTGTCTCCTCCAAATATATTAAGATGATGGAAATACTTATAGAAACTATAAATCAGTAATAAACAGCAACTTTTGCTTTGTCTTTTAGTATAGCGGTACCCTGACTTATGAGTGCACCAACTTACATTTTTTTTTTATACGAGATGTTGCTTGGACGACTTTTTGCTTTGAGTTGCAAACCAAAATTTGAAATACAAGCGAGCTTCCAATATGCCACCGCTAGCTGGCACTTGGCACAGTGAGCACCACAACAATCACCCAGTATTCCTCGTCTCACTAGTTCACTTCACGTTTTTATTTGATATTTGTTATTCATAAATACATTTTCTTACAGTAAATGCTCGACATAATGAACACAGAGAGAGAGAGAGAGAGAGAGAGAGAGAGAGAGAGAGAGAGAGAGAGAGAGAGAGAGAGAGAGAGAGAGAGAGAGAGAGAGAGAGAGAGAGAGAGAAACGTTGTCATCAGCCATTGTCATGGTCACTCACTGGCTGTCACACAGCTGCAATTCAGCTCTCAAACATGAGACTGACTGTGTGTCAGCCAACTCTCCAGGCATTTATATATATACAGTAAAGCCTCAATAAACCGAACTATATGGGACGAGGTGGCTGACGGTTTATCTGAAAGTTCGTTTTATCCGACAATACATGTTTTTGGCCAGTTTCTATGCACATAAACATGTACAATTATTGTTATTTTACAGCATATTTGTTAGAACGTTATAAGCACCAAGATGGACATTTGCAAATTTTGTTATTACACACTGTACACAACGAACAATAAGGTCACTTAAGAGTTCACTTAACACTGTGCAACTACACCCCTTATTTTGCAGAGTAAAAGACGCACTTTTTACCTGGGAAAGATCCTCAAAAATAACCATGCATCTTCTTTGGTGAATGTTGACTCGTACAAGTCTATGGTCTTTTTTTTTTTTTAATTCTCTTAATGGAAATAAAACCTCTTTTAGACAAGGAAAGCTGTGTATTATATTTACCTAAACTTACTGTTATGGTTAATTAGCAGCAACACTTTCCCCAGCAACATCGGGCAACTATACCAGTGCAAACCACTCAGTTTACTTCACCTCACTCACCAACTGGCCAACCCAAACTATTACCATTTACAATTCTTTATATACCATAAATATTTATGGTAAGTGAACTTTAATGAAAATATAGGCATAAATATATGAGCATTGCTGAATGAAGATACAAAAAGAGAGTGACAACGACTATATTGGGCCAGTTTTGCTTGTCCATCTTTTTTTTCCTAGAAATCTCCTTCCAAAAACAGGGTGCATGTTCGATGATGCAGCATTTTCTATGCCACAAAATATGGTAGTTTTCATTTAAAAAGTTACTTAACTGTACACAACGCACTGTCACATAAGAGCTGACATAACATTATGCACTGTACTACTAGTGTACTTTTGCTTGTCACTCAGAGTCTGAGTCAAAGATGTTGCTGGTGGCTCTAATGTGATTGGGGATGGAGTGGTTTTATTATATGTATGTGTGTGAGTGTGTGTATGTATATATATATATATATATATATATATATATATATATATATATATATATATATATATATATATATATATATATATATATATATATATATATATATATATATATATATATAAATGAGATGCCTAGAAACAATGTACCAAGCTCCATTAGAGAGAGAGAGAGAGAGAGAGAGAGAGAGAGAGAGAGAGAGAGAGAGAGAGAGAGAGAGAGAGAGAGAGAGAGAGAGAGAGAGAGAGAGAGAGAGAGAGAGAGAGAGAGAGAGAGAGAGAGAAAATTGCCTCCAAAGTTTGGCAACATTTAAACACCCATATCTCAGGAACTAAAAGAGATACTACACTGCATTTTCTTTTTAACTGTTGTGTAACATCTCTGCTATCACATTCTGTCATGCTCATTACAATAATGATAACAGTAATAATGTAATGATGGTTAATTTGACTACAGTAGTCACCCTGCATTCATTCCACATTCTTGGCACTCTCTCCTCCTCCCTCACTGGTTAAATAACTCAGTCATTCTATCAATCACAACTTCCCCCCCATTTTTATACATCTCATAAGGTATTTCATTTGGTCCTACTGCCTTCCCCATTCTTCTGCCTATTCACACATCTCTCCACTTCCTCACTGCTGATTATTTCATTCAACTCATCTGCATCCTTCCTCTCCAGTGTCACGCAACCTTCTCTCACATCAAGTACCTCACCAATACCTCCAATCTCTTCCCAGAACTCTTTTATTGCCCTTCTCATTTCTTCCCTATCTGTCACCACTGATCCATTCACCTTCAGACTCTCCACATTCTCACTGTCAGGCATTCCCTCACCCCTAAGGAATTTGTACCATTCCCAGCCACCTTCAGCACTTTTTTTCTCTTAGGGATTGAATCACACTCCTCTCACACTTAACTTTAGCATTCATTATCTTTTGCTTTGTCACTTGCTGCTGACTCACATACTCTGTCCATGCATTTTGGTACTCACTCTCAGCCTCCTCACTCTCATGCCTCCTCTTTCTCAACTGCCTGCACACCCTATTTAGTCTCTTTCTTTCCTTTCTAGCACCCCTAATTTTGTCACTCCACCATGGCTTACATGCACACTTTCTGATACTTGTTCTTACATACCCTACCTGGCTGGCTGCTGCAAGCCTATCATTCACTTCATCCAAAACATTCAAGTTTTCATCCTCCCAGTTTCTCTCACTCAAGTCTATCTGGAAATTCTCCCATCCTACATCCTTCAGTCTCCACTTTCTCCTCTTAGCCTTAGCATTCGTTCCATCTCTTCCATTCAACTTACATTCTAGTACCAGCATGTTATGGTCCGAGACATCATCAATCATTCCATCTTCATTTATCCCATGCAGTCTGATGACTCCTGCCTCAGGAGTAATCCCAAGCCACCTGTAGCATATACATCAAGATCAAGATCAAGACCACTCATGTTTTGCAATGAAAAGGGCCTGCCTAGACTGTGGCAGTGTGTACGAGTGGCTTTGCCTTGTTCTCTGAGTTTTCTCTGAGTTTTGTGGTTTATCTCTCTTGCCTGTGTGCTAAAATACCCTGAAAAATGGTGATGAGCGCATGTGGTTCATGCGAAGAGAGTGTGGCGAACAGGCAAAGGGCTGTGGCATGCGAGAGATGCATGGCCTGGTTCCATGTAGCCTGTGTGGGCATGAGGGAGGCCAACATGAAGGCGCTGGGGTTCGAGCTTCTGGTGTTCCTCTGCAGGGAATGCCTGAGCAAGAGCCCCAATGAATGGAGGAACCAGGATGAGGAAAAAGAAGAGAGAGTGGAGCAGAGCACCCAGACAGAAAACCTGATGAAAGAGGCAGAAGCACAGACGACGAAGACTGAAGAGAGAAAAGACTAGCAAGAAGTGGTGGAAGTGGCCAGAACAGACAGACACCCAAGGAAGAAGAGAATGGTAATTAAGAAAGCCCCAGTACGTGTCATTGGAGACAGCATGGTAAGGAAGACTCCCGACTTTGTGAGAAGGGAAATTGAGTGCACCAGCATGGGAGGTGCTAAGATCCAAGACGTCAAGAGGAAAGTCAAGGAAGAAGTGCAAGAAATGGAAGAGAGAAGCCTGCTAGTTGTCCAAGGAGGAGGCAACAACTTAGTAGAGGCAGGTGCTGAAGACAGAGTAAAGGAAGTGATAGAAGCAGTGAGGGCAGCAGAAGAAAAGAAGATGTGTGTGGCTGTGGTGGGGGTCCTGTGGCGCCCACGGGAAGGAGTGCAGTATGAGAAGGTCAGAAGAGAAACGAACCGCAAGATATGCATGGAACTAATGAAGGTCAAGATGGAATGGATGGCAGAGAACAAGGGCAACGTGAGCTTCCTGGACATGGATGGGATCCTCGACCAGGACAAATTCTTCGGGAGAGACAGGGTCCACCTCAACCACAACGGGAATGAGAGGCTAGGACATCGACTGGCCGAGCGGATGAGGGCGAGGCAGGTGTGTTGTGTGGACGAGACATGACGAGGAGGACCCACTGATGTCAGCAAACATGAAAGAAAAGAGACTAACCAGGCAAGTAAATGTGTGAAGATTGGCTGTATGAATGTGAGAGGATGGGGTGTGGGCAAGTTTGAGGATGTATGCAAGGAGCTCAGGGAGTGAAGGTTCGAGTTAAGTCGGGCTCACTGAGACTCACCTGAGAGATGATGTACGAATGGAGGGATGCAAGTATGTTATGACTGGAAAGGGGCGTAAGGCACAGGAAACACTGGGAGGAGGCGTAGCCCTACTCTACAAGAAAGAAAGAGGACTGAAAGTAAAGGAGATTGATGTGGGGGAGTGTACAAGTAGTGAGGATGTGCTTGCAGTAAGAGTGGAATGCATGGATGGTCATGGCAGACCAGAGAAGGTGGTACTGGTGGTAGCATACATGACTGTCATGGGTGAAAGAGCAGAGAGGGAAAATAGGAGGAAGTATGACATACTTAAGAAAGTTGTGAGAGAGCATGGAGAGGAGAGAGTGTTAATTATGGGTGACATGAATGCACATGTGGGAATACTGGGGGAACAGGTGAATAGGAATGGTAAAATGCTTGGAGAGTTTGTTGATGAACTGGAGCTGGAAAATCTGAATGTTACTTTGGCTGAGGGGCGTGTGACTTGGAGTGCAAGAGAACAGGAATCGGCAATTGACTACATGTTGGTGAATGGAAGAATGCGTGAAATTGTGTCACACATGTGGATAGATGAGGATGGTTTGGTTGATATTGTGTCCGATCACAACATGCTGGTGGTGGAGTGATTGATGCAGGTTGGGAATGAAGTGAAAGTGGCAAGTAAAAAAAAGAAGTGGAGACTGAGAGAATGTAGGGTGGGAGAACTTTCAGGTTGATCTGAGTGAGAGAAGCTGGGATGACGAAAGTGTGCATGACGTGGAGTATCTGAATGAGAAACTGGTTGAGGACGTGAGGGGTGCTGCTGAGAACCAGACAGGGTTTGTGAGAGTAGGTAGAAGAAAGAATGTATGTAAACCATAGTGGAATGATGAAATCAGAGCAGCTAGGAAGGAGCGAAAGAGAATGAGTAGACAGTGTAGATGGCTGAGGAAAAAGAGGCATGAAAGCGATGAGGCAGAGAATGAGTATCAGAATGCATGGGCAGCATATGTGAAGCAGCAGCGGTTGACAAGACGAATGATAATGAATGCTAAAGTGAAGAGTGAAAGGAGAGTGATTCAATCTTTAAGGGAGAAAGGTATGGAAGGTGGCCGTGAATGGTACAAGTTCATGAGAGGTGAGAATATGTCAGGCAGTGTTGGTGTGGAGAGTCTAAAAGTGGAGGGTGTAGTTATAACAGAGAAGGATGGAATCAGGGAGGCAATCAAAGGGTTCTGGGAAGAAGTAGGTGGGGTAGGTGAGATGTTTAGTGTGAAAGAATGTGTAACACTGGAAAGGAAGAATGCAGATGAACTGGATGAAAGAATCAGTAGGGATGAAGTGGAGAGGTGTGTGAGAAGGCAGAAGAATGGCAAGGCAGCAGGTCCAGATGATATACCCTGAGTTCTACAAGAATGGTGGGGAGGTAGTGATAGACAGAATGACTGAGTTATTCAACCGAGTGTGGGATGAAGAGAGAGTGCCAAGAAAGTGGAATGAGAGCCGAGTGTGTCTGTTGCATAAGGGAGGATTTAAGTGTAAGAATGAGCTGAAGAACTACAGGCCAATTGCATTAGTGAATACAATAGGTAAAGTTTTCAGTGCAGTGTTGAATGAGAGACTGTGTAAATGAATTGAGACAGCTGGAGTGCTGGGTGAAGAACAGAATGGTTTTCGTAGGGACAGGAGAGCTGAGGACAATATGTTTGTGGTGAATGAAATGATTGAGAAGAAAAAGAAGGATGGGGGTAAATTGTACCTAGGTTTTTTGGATACAGAGAAAGCTTATGATAGAGTGAACAGAGAAATGTTAGGTAGAGTCTTAGAAAAGATTGGATTGAGTGCAAAGATAGTTAACATAGTGCAAAGTATGTATGTGGACACAAGAGCTAGATACAGACTAGGAGACATAGAAACAGACTGGGTGAAGAGTGAGAGCGGAGTTAGGCAGGGCTGTATATTGTCACCAACCCTTTTTAGCCTGTATACAGAGGAGCTAGCAGCCAGGATGAGAAGAATGAATGTAGGGGTAAGTGTGGGGAATGATAAAGTATGTGTGCTCCTTTATGCAGATGATGTAGTTGTTATGAGTGAATCGGCAGATGAGCTTCAAAGTTTGTTGGATGTAGTGGATGGCTATGGTAAAGACTTTGGAGTAAGGTTTAGCAGTGAGAAAAGCAAAGTAATGATTGTGAATAGGTCAGAGGATGAAAGTAATGTGGTATGGAGACTTGGAGAGAATGAGTTGAGACAGGTGCAAGAATACAAGTACTTAGGGATGTGGACGAGTCCTAGTGGGTGTGCAAAGGCAAAGAATGAAAAGATAAGTATGGTAAACCAGTGGGCAGGTCAATTGGGAAGCGCGGCAAGGATGAGAGCAAGTAAGTATGATGTGTTGAGAGAAGTGTGGAAGAGTGTGGCTGTGCCATGTATAATGTATGGTATGGATGTGATTGCATGGAATGAAAGTGAAATTGATAAGTTAGAAGTGGGCCAGAATAGAGTAGCAAGGATGGCACTGAGTGCACCGAGGTGCACAGCAGTTGAAGCCTTGAGAGGTGACATGGGATGGAGCACCTTTAGAGAAAGACTCACAAAAGCCACACTTAGGTACAAGATTAGGCTTGAGAGAATGGATGATGCAAGAATAGCAAGGAAGGTGTACCTGTGGAATGAAAGTGGAAGCAAATGGAGGAAGAGATGCATGAGAATGACAGACAGGAATGGATTGCAAGTAGTGTGGGCGATAAGAATGGCTGGTAGGAATCAAAATGAGCGTGAATGGGTGGTAACAAGAGGAGGCAGAGTGGGAGCCGAATGGGATGTGAGAAAATGGAAGAATGAGATAGACAAAGAAGTGAAATGTGTGGGACTGAATGAATGGAAGAATGAAATGGAAAGAAAGAAGACCCTGAAATGGTACAAGGAGAAAGAGGCCCCGAGGTATGAAAGGTGGTATGATGGAAGCCTGGGCGGTGATCTTCTCTTCCGAGCGAGGGCACAGTGTATGGATGTGAATGCAAGGAGTTACAGGTGGTCTGAGTCCCGCAGCAAAGTGTGCCAGATGTGTGACATGGGAGAGGATGAGACAGTGGAACATGTGGTGCTGGAGTGTGTGAAGTATGCCAGAGACAGGAATGAGATGATGCAAGTGATACTGACTGAGTTAGGGCATGATAGGAATGAAAGAGTGGAGAAGACAGGAAAGGAATGGATGGTGTTGTTGCTGGGACTGTGTAGAGAGGCGAATGAAAGGATGATTGAGGCAGTGAAAGAGTTTCTGGAGAGAATGTGGCGTGCCAGGTGTATGAACAATTAGGATAGAGGATGCTGTTCGTTTCTCTTTTTTTTTCCCTTTCTACAGGAGTTGCCGATCCAAAGGCCTGGCTCAGGAGTGATCCTGTGCACTGTGCACTGAGTGCACCGAGGTGCACAGCAGTTGAAGCCTTGAGAGGTGACATGGGATGGAGCACCTTCAGAGAAAGACTGACAAAAGCCACACTTAGGTACAAGATTAGGCTTGAGAGAATGGATGATGCAAGAATAGCAAAGAAGGTGTACCTGTGGAATGAAAGTGGAAGCAAATGGAGGAAGAGATGCATGAGAATGACAGACAGGAATGGATTGCAAGTTGTGTGGGCGATAAGAATGGCTGGTAGGAATCAAAATGAGCGTGAATGGGTGGTAACAAGAGGAGGAAGAGTGGGAGCCGAATGGGATGTGAGAAAATGGAAGAATGAGATAGACAAAGAAGTGAAATGTGTGGGACTGAATGAATGGAAGAATGAGATGGAAAGAAAGAAGACCCTGGAATGGTACAAGGAGAAAGAGGCCCCGAGGTATGAAAGGTGGTATGATGGAAGCCTGGGCGGTGATCTTCTCTTCCGAGCGAGGGCACAGTGTATGGATGTGAATGCAAGGAGTTACAGGTGGTCTGAGTCCCGCAGCAAAGTGTGCCAGATGTGTGACATGGGAGAGGATGAGACGGTGGAACATGTGGTGCTGGCGTGTGTGCAGTATGCCAGAGACAGGAATGAGATGATGCAAGTGATACTGACTGAGTTAGGGCATGATAGGAATGAAAGAGTGGAGAAGACAGGAAAGGAATGGATGGTGTTGTTGCTGGGACTGTGTAGAGAGGCGAATGAAAGGATGATTGAGGCGGTGAAAGAGTTTCTGGAGAGAATGTGGCGTGCCAGGTGTATGAACAATTAGGATAGAGGATGCTGTTCGTTTCTCTTTTTTTTTCCCCCTTTCTACAGGAGTTGCCGTTCCAAAGGCCTGGCTCAGGAGTGATCCTGTGCCACCTGTACCATCAAGATCAAGATCAAGATGTACCATCAAGATCAAGATCAAGATCAATGACTTTTTTTTTTTTTTTTTTTTTCCTTCTTCTTTTCTTTCCTTTTTTTTTTCCAATGGTTATCACACTTTTCTTCTTCTCATCACCTGCACTAGCACGTTTCACATGCTTAGGAGGCATTTCAAGGTAGAATGATCAGAAAATAAGGCAGGTAGAGCAGGTGTAAGACAGGAAAATCTGGGTGCCAGAAAAGAGCATAAGTTTGGGCATGTACTAGGGGGGTGGGCATAACACGAGGTACTAATGTATGTATGTATGTATGTATGTATGTTTTATATATATATATATATATATATATATATATATATATATATATATATATATATATATATATATATATATATATATATATATATATATATATATATATATATATATATATATATTCCTCTTTATAAACAAATTGGTTCATAAACAGATTTTTCTAACAATTTTTGCATCAATTAGACCTGGATCCCCCTACCCACTCCCACTTTCATTAAATTGCATTCCTTCATATTTAACTTTAGCTTACCACATCTTACTTTGACTTTCAGGATAGTTGGCAAGATGATGATTTGAGAGAAAAAGACAAAATCTCACCTTACATCAAGCATGTGCTGGCTAGAAGGAAATATTGGAGTATATGGGTCTTGTGTGAAGGAGGGATTTATCTGGAATTTCAAATTTTTAAATACATCACAAATGAAAAATTTTACAAAGTGCTGGTAAGGTTCCACCACATACATCTTTGAGGCATGACCTCACCCAAGTCTTCCAGCCAGACACCCGCTATGGAATTTTGATTATATGTATACTTTGGAGGACAGTGCTGCTGAAGTCACAGGATGGTGAACAATGAGAGGTCTTGGCCTTTAGTGAGAGAATTGTAAGTATCACTCAAGATCTATATAGTATCTAAAAATCTTAGTGTTGTCAAGACCTTGACCCCTCCACCCTGTGAGATCAGTCTCGGATCTCTGATCAGGTGCTCTGAGACTTGGGCAAGTGTTTTGGACAGGGATGAGTCAACCTGTGTTATCTCTTGGTCATAACCTCACCTATCCTGGATGGGGTTTCCCCAGCTCATGTGAGTTGGTGTTAATTTGCTGTCAAAAGTCATCACAGTAACGCACCTTCACTTGTTACACATTGTGATTACCACACACTGTATAGTCTGTGATGTAAAGATATTGTTGAAAGTGTCAAGAAGGCCTGCAGATACCCCTATGGGTAATAGTGAAAAGAAAAAGAGGAAATATTTGTTTGCCTATAACACAGAAAGTCAATTTAATGAAAAAAAATTGACAGTGGTTTAAGTGTGAAGCATCTCAGTTTGGTGTTGGTACAACCATTGTCTACAGCCTGAAGAAACTGAAAAGCAAACTAAAAATTATGAACAAAACTTGATGAAAAATATTAACAGATTTGATCATAAAGCAGCAGAGATGATTGATGAGTTTGGCAAGATCATTGCTCATGAAAATCTAGCAGTGCATCCTCATTGTTTTAAAGATGTGGATAATTTACCAGTCCATTATGCTAACAAAAGGGCATGGATTACTGGAAACATCTTTTATATTGGTTTCACACACATTTTGTGCCAACAGCACAGACTGGATGTCAACTGCAAGGTTTTGTTACTCCTTGACAACTGTTCTGCTCAACCTCCAAAAATAATGTTTATGCCATGTACATGCCCAAGGCCACACCTGCTAGACAAGCTCATAAGATGCAAGGTTGTCAAAAGACCCTAGACCACAGATACTGAATTCAAACAAAAGACACAAGATGGAATTTGGAAAGTACGAGTATATGCTGTTATGAGTAGCACAAAAATCCCTACTGTACACAGACCCATATGCTCCAGTATTTCCTTCCATCCAATGCATGCTTGATACAAGGTGAGATTTTGTGTCTTTTCCTTTCAAATCATCTTTCCAACTATCCTGAAAGTCAAAGTGAAAAGTGGCAGGCTAAATATGAAGGTAAGTGATTTACGAAAGGTGGGAGGGGGTAGGGGGACCATCCTCAAGAGACTGACATATATGTCAGTTACTGTGAGAGATTCTGAGAGATTTTGGAAGCTGGTTATGTCACAAGCTGTATGTTAATGCTTTACCCACCCTAAAATCCAGTTTTCCCATCAGTCCCTTAAACTTGATGGAAGGTTGGTAGGTATGTCTTCCTTACATCTAGCATTGTCTAATTTGACAACTTGGGCAAATTACTTGGATCACATGATTTAAGTTAGTCTTGGTGGATAAGGGCTGCGATGATCCTATGGAGATCCTATGAGACCTGGTGGAAACTTATGAGGGCATCACAGTAAATATTAAATTCATTGCCCATTTCAAGCTGGTGAATGAAATTTTTTTTTTTGTGGGAGATTTCGATGGATTTTTAATTAATCTACTAACCATTTCCTGAGGAAATCAGTCATTTCTTTCTTTCTGCCTCCTCTGGAATTGCTGATTTGTGATAAAAACAACCAACAGATTAATACAAAACATGCCAAAATTGACCAGAAAAAATATTTTTGCCTTCACAGATAGCAGACATGATAATATCAATGTAACCACCACTACCCCCTCAAAGTAGCAGTTAATGAAAAGAATGAGTTATTAATTAATGAAAAAAAAAAACACACAATAATGTGTCACACCTTGATCACTTGCTATGGAATATTACACAGGTCTCATGCCATGGTTAGGCGTTGAGCCAAATTTAACCAAACCTAATTAAACCAAACCAAACCTAACCAAACCTAAACCTAAACCTAGCTGAACTTAACCTAACTAAATCTACCCTAACCTAATTAACTAACTAAACGTAACCTAAGTTATCTTAACTAAACAATCTAGCCACCATCTAGCCATGAATACTTTGTAAAATAAACCCTACTGTCTTGACAGGGCAGTTTTTCATCTGTCCTCACCTTCTCTTTGTGGCCTTCTGGCAGGCTAAAGTCATCATGGCACCTCACACTCACAGCAGAACACTGCTTATATAAAAAATCAGAGAATCTTGAGTATTTTTGTGAAATTGGGCAATACTCCCATATAACAAGAAGTACATCCAGTGCACAGAGACATCTTCCTTAGACTCATTCAGAATCAGGCCATGACTTCCTTTTCTGATGATTGGTTGAATTAGGTAATCTTTTTTTTTTTTTTTTCTTGGCCAGTGGCACTGTATTCATTCCAAGAAACCAATCAACATGACTTACTTGGTGTCAGCTCACTGAGGATCACTCATCACAGTGTGATATGCACATATGAACAAGCACAGCATCACTCAATGGACAGTTGATAATTTCATGTCAAGTAGGGCAGTGTAGTCCTCCAGGATAATCTTACCAATAACAGCTCCTCATGGAGCAGCTAAATTATGTGCATATGGTGAGGAATACTTACTGTACAAAGCATGTGTAGAAGTTTTGTTTAGAGATCAAGCATAGTTATGTTACAGTGACAATACATCTCATGGTGCATCAAAAATTCTAAGTCTATGCCAATGAGGTTCACTTGGAAGGATAGAGTGTAATGTGTGCATTAATATGTTAGTTTCCAGTATGGAATGGTGCATGCTCTCTTGTATCTCTTTCATTCAGCCAATGACAGTAGTTCTATTAATAATACACGTGGAGGCTGCAGCAGTCAGCTGGTTAACCTCAAGGATACCCATTGTCACAATGGTAGCCAAATGTAGTGAACATAAATTTAAATACAGGGATTTTATTGTGCAGTTTAATAAGCAAGATGACTTGGGTGTACATTTCTTAAGATCACACGGTGTGTTGCCAGAATCAATCAAGGGCTGAAGATGAGGAAAAGGAGGTTTACCTCCCATAAGGTAAACCTAACCTAATGTTTTGTAACCTCCTAACCATGGGGGGTTTTGCTCCCCATCAACTCCCCCCCATAAGGTAAACTAACCTAACCTAACAGTTTGTAACCACCTAACCAGGGGGCCTTCACCAGTCTCTCTATTCCAGTTGAAACATTTTTTTTCTGGTACTTTTCAGTCTGTTTTGAATTTATCTGCAAGTTTTACCCCCACCCGACCCCCCATTAGAAGCTAATGTTTTGCAGTAAAAGCAGAAAGCAGGTCAATACAAAACTGACCAAAATCTACAAGAAAAAAATAGTTTCATTCTCAGTAGTAATACTCACTCACAATGTTCCCCACAAGAGGACCGGCTGCTGTGTACCTGTGGCTACCAGCCAGCTGTCACCTAATGAAAACTAATGTCAACCTAATGAAACTAATTCAACATAACCAAACTAACCTAATCTTAATTACCTAACCTAACCAAACTAATCTAACCTAACAAAACGAACTTAACCTACCTAAACTAATCTAACCTAACCAAACAACCCTAACCTAACCTAATTGGCAAGGCTAAGAAATTAATACGGAGTTGTTAGCTTATTCATCTTCATAAAATCTGGCAATGCACTAGAAATAACTGAGGCGACATCCACCACCGACAGGCATCTTCCTCAGACTAATTTAAATATTTCAAATTGAGCTGTTTCTCCTTCCACAGAATGAAATTAGGTGCTACGATTGGCTAGATTAATTCTGCATTTTTTAATTGGCCAGCAGTTACATTCTCAAAAGAAAAGAACCATGACTAATTTTGCACTTGCACAACAGATGTGACATACATATGCATAAATGAACCCACCTTCACCAGTGTGCCTTGGAGCCCGCCTATCCATCAAGCACATGGGTGCATCACTTCTCAGCATTGTCATGGCTGTGAGCAAGCTTGTTCCCCTCAAAACAGATAAATCTTTAAAAATTCCTGTCATCATTATAAACAATTTGCATTGGGTATATATGGGGTCCAAATTACTCAGAATGAGCTCTATATATGAGAAGGGTAAGAAAGACCATGTTGAGACTGGTGTAAGCGTAAAAGAATACCAGGATCTATTCAGTGAGACAGGTAAGAATCGCTGCAGTTTTATGGGCAAGGCATTTGATATATATTGGTATTACAGGAATGGGAATTGTCCTGTTGATATTATTATGCATATTCACCATCTCACAACAAAAAAATAAAAAATTCTTCTCAGCGAAGTACTTGGGTCACATATAACACAGTGGTGTATATCTTTAACTCCATAAACTGTTCGTTCCTGAGCTTTTAATTTTTATCTAATTTATCATTTCCTCTGTCTACCTACATTACCTCATGCCATGATGGTCTGCAGGCAGTGTCAGGAGGAAGGGGAGGGAAGATGAGGTAAAGGAGGGGAGGCAGGATAGGGAAGGGGTAGGAAGGAGAGGGTAGAGGAGATTTCATTAGCATATGCATGAAACAATGGCACAGCCAATAAGAAAAAAAATAAATTAAAAATTAAAAATTAAAATATATATATATATATATATATATATATATATATATATATATATATATATATATATATATATATATATATATATATATATATATATATATATATATATTTTTTTTTTTTTTTTTTTTATTTATTTTTTTTTTTAATCAGCCAATAGGCAGGGTGTATTCAGCAAGGCAGGAAGGAGGATGTTGACTTTGAATCAGTCTTGGAAGATGGCTGTGTGGTGGCTGTAAGTGCAATTACTTTGAAAAGAAAATTTCACAGCAATAATGAAGCTTAGCCACCTCCACTGAGGACTCCAGTGATAAGGAAGTGCCAGAAGACCAGTAAGGCAGGTTTGGTTAGGTTTAGTTAGGTTAGGTTTGGTTTAGTTAAGCTACGTTTTTTGTATCGTGTGAGAACGAAATTTAATTTTTCTGGAAGATTTTGGGGTTTTTGGGATGAACCTCTGCTGGTTTTTGTCGCAAACCATTGGTTTACATGTGTGGGGATGGGGAAAAGGAGGGGGATAAAAAAAAAAAGTTGATTTGCGATAGAAAAGGTTACTAGATTCATTCAAACCATCAAAATCAACCAAAAAAAAAATAGTCTCGTCCGAAATTGTTAGACGGGTGCACTAATATAAATTTACCGTCCTGTTTTCTTAAGGAAGGCACAGGTGCTGCGAATTTAAGTTGGCTACCATATGTGCCAAGCAGTAAACCACTGGACAAGCACTCTTTCCAGAATAAGATTGTCAATATTAGTGCTAGAACGAGCCGTTTGTTCCCTCCGCACCAGTATTTACTCAGAATATATAAATACTTAATAAGAGCTCACCTTAATGTTCTTGTCTTACATCCACTGTCTCCCTCACACCGTAACTCCAGCACTGAAGCACATTGCTCACGAGTAATTGACAATCAGGCAACTCAATTCGGGCAGAGACTCGAGTTGTTTTCCTGGCGGACATGAACAACTTTGATTTGTATCGGGATCACGATTCAGTGACACCATTGATTGATTGATTGATTGATACATTTATTGTTGCATTAATAATGAAATACAACAAAGGAGGAGGACAGACCTTGCCACCCACCCCCTGGGCAAAGACTTAAGGGTAGAGTATCAAAGATATAAAAATATAGTATACATTACAAGAATATAAGTAAATGAATAAATACAGATATTGCACACCTTATTACATAAATATCCTACAGTCTGGGAGGAAACGTAGGATATTCCTTGAGTATAGCCCTGAGAGAGGCTGAGTCTAAGAAATAGTCAATGAGGGTATAAAAGTCATGTTGACCTTGCAGACTAAATTTAGCAATGAGAGGACATTCCGTGATATAATGACGCAGAGTGTGTCCTCTTGGTGCAGCACACGCCAGGAGAAGCACTGACTTCCTAAAAGTATTTATAGCCTAATCTGAGCTTCATTGCCACCCTATCATGTGATGTAGTGTGTCTCCCATGGGTGTAAGCACAGCTCTGGGAGACACGTACATAGTGAAGACTACTGCCACTGCCCCTATGGCAACAAAGCTCCAACTGATCACTAATGCTACTATGTACAAAGTCCTTGATGCTACTCTTAACATAGCCCAAAGTGTACTCAGCGCCGGGGTCCACTGTGTCGTCCTGTAGGGCACATTGAGCAAGGCGGTCTGCCTCTTCATTAAGCGGGATAACCACATGAGAGTGTATCTAGGTGAAGTGAACCGTGGCACCAAACCTTCTGGGGTGTGGATGAGATCAAGACATTAACTAGATCACAGTCCATGGGGGAGGTATACTGGAGAGCATACAGTGCAACCTGCTGACTGTCAACAAAGAAGAATACATCCTTACGGAGAGGTGCCACAATATGGAGCGCCTCCAGAACAGCATACAGTTCTGTCCTAGTGGAGGACATGTGTGCAGGGAGCCGCCTGGAAACCTCAGTGTCAGTGTAGTGATTGGCAGAAATGTAGTCACGAATGAACAGCCCACATCCGGACCTGCTGCCATTGACTGAACCATCACAATAAACATGAATAGCCTGAACGTGGGGGTACTTAGACAATTTAGTCACGAACATGTCTTGCAGCACATGAGGGAGCCAGTCCCTCTTGGGCTGATGTAGTGAGTGAATATCAACACTAACACGGTGATGGTTCCAAACGGATTGGAGCAGTGACATAACGTTAATACAGGCCTCGGCTATACCTACACTTGTAAGAACTCCCAACATCTTCCTGAGGAATGGAGTTGTAGGGGTCTGAGGATCACGATACAGGGTGGGGGGGGGGGTCAGTGATCCCTTCAGAGAGTCGGACCCCGTGCATAGCATCCGACCAACAGTACGACAAGTAATTTCCTGTATCCTACACATAATACTCGGCAGGTGCAGTTCAGCTCTGAGAACCTCAATCCGAGCAGTCCTTGGGGATCCCAAAATTATTCTCATGGCTTCATTCTGAACAACCTCCAGGGGACGGAGCTGGGTGGCACTAAACTGTATTAAAATAGGGGCTGTGTAGTCAATGAGGAACCGTACGACTGATATATAAAACATCCTTAGGACTGGAATGCCAGCCCCCAGGCCCCTGTTTGCTAGCAGCCGGAGTGGCGCTAGCCGTGGCAGACAGAGGTCTCGAACATAGTGTACAGCGTGGAGTGACTTCCTGAAACTCAGCTGTACACCCAGGTACTTGTGTGTATGAACTCTAGGGATGGGAACATTATTTACAGTGGGCGGACGAGAGACCTTCCCTTTAGCTTGAAATTTGGTTTTACATTTATTAATTACACATAAGGCTGCTAGTTGTGACAGAGCTAACTGGAGAGTCCTGGGTGTGGGTCATTGGAGGAATATGTCGTCAGCATTGATTAGGACTGGTGCCCTGCGGGAAGGAACAACGCACAATTTTGTCCATTAAAACGTTGAAAAGCATTGGACTAAGGACTCCACCCTGTGGTGTTCCAAGCTCAAAGACTTCCTCAGAGGAGACTGCACCCTGAAACCAAACCTGTGCTGTTTTATTGTACAAATAGTCCCTGATCCATCCTAATAATCTACCTTTGACACCTTTGAGAAAGAGTTCCTCCATAATAACATCTTTGTTGGCCCTTTCGAAGACACCCTTGAGATCAACGAAAGCTCTGCAGGTAGCATCCTTATTTATAAGGCACTCAACAAAACAATGACTTGTGGAATGACCTTTTAGGAAGCCATGTACATTGCCAGAGAGTACATGGCCCACCTTATATATAAGCCTGTTCAATATTACCCGTTCCATCATCTTACACAGCTGGTGAGAGAAATGGGGCGAAAGGTGCCATCACCTTTGGGGATTGGGATGATAATGGCTATTTTCCAGGAGTAGGGAAGCTTGCTGCAGTGAGAGACATGTTAAATAGGTTAAGACAGGGTTGTCTACCTTTACCTCCAGAAGGGCATTGAGAATGTCATAGGTGATGCCATCCTTGCCAGGAGCTGTTGATTTGCCCAATTTAACTGCTGAGAGAAGTTGATCATGTGTGATAGGCACACAGGTGTCATCTGACAGAGAAACACTGTGGCGAATCAACTCCATCCTTTGTGGTCTTTGCCGGTCAAGCGCCTCCTGGTGTTCCACAGGAAAGCCAGAGAAGGATGAGGCTTCCTTCCACTGCAGGACGAGCTCTTGTGCCATGCCGGCAGGATCAGGATCACACACTTGCTGCTTGGGCTTGCCCCGGACACTGTTAACGTGGTGCCACACCTCCCGGAGGGACCGGGGAAGGAGACCCAGTACTTCTTTCTTTCCTGCTGCCTCAGATCCGTAAGGTGTCGAGCCACAGTAACAATAGCATCCCGTGACTCTATACAACGCTTCTCGTGACACCATTTATTACTTCACAGTTTTATGGGGATGTGAGTTTCAGCTCAAGTAGTACTCAGTTTACTCGATTCTTATGAATTGGTTGGTGGCTTTCGCCAAGTGTAGAGGTGGTTTTCCCTCCTTCCCTCCCTTCCCTTTCTTGCCATGCCCTACAGCTAAGTGAATCCCCCATTGGCACAAGATTTTATCTTATTCTATATTAATCTTAGTTCTTTTAACATTGTGCTTTTATTTTGTTTGCTTTTATTTTTATTATTTATTTATTTATTTATTATTATTATTATTATTATTATTATTATTATTATTATTATTATTATTATTATTATCATCATTTTACTTTTATCATGTTAATAGACGTAATGACAAGTGTTTTCAATGCTTTAACAACTTGTTTCGGTACCCAAAACGGGCCAATTACAGTTCGATGCCGACAACATCTCACATGGAACACGCATTCTCCCACGAAAGGTATGCCCAAAACAATGCAGACGCTATATAAGAGTACATAGTGCTTTTCTTAATTAATATCAATTACACTTCTAGCACTAACACTACACTCACTAACACAAATACGAACACAAACACCACCACCACAACAACCACAAAGAAACACTTAAACACAACAGTCATTATCACTCGCTGTGGTTCAGTTGTTCAAACAGCACACCAATAACGGCACAAATGAACATAAAACCAGACACATTATCCATCTTCTACTACTTCTATGTGGAGATAAGAGCGCTATGGTCAATCCTGGTCCTTACTGCCCCGTATATCTTTGCCAGCTTTATAGTAAGGTGACGAAGTAAGGGCAGAGGGTTATCCAGTGTGATTCGTGTCGTGGTCGGTCCGAGCATGCTGGCTGGTTTCACGTCAGCTGCATTGGATTGTTCACTCCGATTTACGCTGGACTTGTTGGCAGTAGCGTCTCCTTGATCTGCATTAGTTGTGGCTTCCCTTCGTCTGACCCCATATCAGTATTTAACTCCTTCAACACACTAGAACACCACAGCACTGACAACCCTGCTATACAACACCTTCCCCTCTCGAGCCCCAGACACTCAACACCTTAGAGCAACCATAACCAAACGCCATCATGTTCACCTTGCCCCATCAGTATACAGAGACAGGTGCCCTTCCCCTGCACCCCTGACTTGACTCATCATTCACCCATGCTTCTTCATTTTCTTCACATTCTATTATTTCATCTTCCGTGTCCTCCTCATCTCCTCCATCCTCCTTTCCTTCATCACCCTCCTCTTCCTCTTGTTCCTTACCATCACCACCATCCTCCTACAAGTTTCACATTTTAATCACTCTTTTCTTAGATTACTAACAATAAACTTTCGCAATATTAGAAATAAAATATCTCAGTTACACCATCTCATAAAAACTCACAATCCTGACATAATAGTAGGGGCTGAGACATGGTTGACCCTTGATATTGACAGTAGTAAACTCTTCCCGCCCCTCTTTAGTAAGACTGTTTTTCGTAAAGACCGCAGGACAGACCTTGGCAAAAGGTGACAGTATTCTCATTGCCACCAAGACAGAGGTCTTTGTGTTAAGCATAAGCCACACCTTGACACAGATTGTGAAATCACCTGGGTCCAACTATAAATTTTGAACTGTAAATCCCTTCCTGTTGCTTTCTACAGACCATCTTCTACTATATGATAATGAATACCTACATGACCTTCAACATTCCCTTTTCAAGCATACAGACACATTAGGATTTCAGGCGTTTTCAACCTCCCCGATATTGAGTAGACTGTTATTTCCCCATCTGCTCTTCCTGATGCTGACACCCCTAGCCCCATCATTCCCCACACAAACAGTCAACAACTACATGACACATTCATTGACATCATAAATACATTTTCATTCTCACAAACAGTATTCCAACCAACGCGAACACAAACACTAACACGTCCCGCTGGCCACGGTGGCCCTGTACAACCTCTTATAACATCACACACACTGGATCTCTTCCTCAAAAACACCATACTCAACATAACAAACACCCAGGTTGTTCCAGGACCATGACATTCTAATCATTGACGCCAACCTCAGACCGACCAAACAAAAACACCGGCCCAGACAAATTTTCCTTTATTTAAGAACTGACATAGACAAGATCAAACAAGACTTGACTGCTTACAGTTTAAACTTTTTTGCCACAGACCCTCGCTTGAGACTCCTCTCCTTGAACTGGAATAACCTGAAATACGCTATACACACTACCATGAACAAGTACTTACCACAAAAGACACTTACAAGTAAGTACACACTTCCTTGGTTCTCCAGGGAATTACGCAAACAACACTGTAAGAAACAAAGACTGTACAGACGCGTGCAGACATACAACACATCAGAAAATTGGTCTGCATATTTGGTGCACCAAAACATTTCCCAAAAAAAATAAAATCGCGGAACGCAAACATTTAGCTATTTATCTCGCAGACAATGTAGGAAATAACAAAAGAAACTTTTTTAAAATTCTTTAAGACTCCCAGGCAAGACACCAACACTATTACATCACTTAAAGGCAACAGCAACATTAACACTTTAATCACCACTCCTGAACACAAAGAGCAATTACTCAACACTCTTCACTCAGTATACACACAAGAAGACGATCATATACCTAACATGCCAAATAGTCCCTTCCCCAGCATACCCCCTCTTGACATTACGACTGACGGTGTACAGAAATTACTGGAAGGACTTGACACCACCATATCCACTGGCCCTGACAACATTCCAGCTTCCATAATTAAATCCTTTGCCTCTGTCCTTGCCCCCATCCTCCGGAAGACCATATGCACACACTCTCTTTCATCTATATCATTACCATCTGACTGGCTTTCGGCAAATTCAGGGAGGAGGCAGTAGGCACCTGCCGAAACGATAATTACTCCCAGTGAGGTCTAAAGCACTGGATCAGGGGGTGCTGTGAACTTATCATTAAACCCAGCTGTGACCTCACTGAACGTGTGTCTCACAACACAAAGGGGCAGTCACAGTCTGCCCTCTAAAGACAACTCTCTTTCTCCACACAAAACTACAAGCACCTAATTATATACACACCCTTCACTCAAAATTTCAAAATTATCATGGTGACTCCTACACCAGCCTCGGAGTCCCCATCTGGGGAGGGGACCGCAAATGTCCCCAGGTCAGACTGCCCTTCTGACAATGACCCTAAGTGTCTTGACACCCTCCTCAACTTTTTCTTCATTAACTTCTGCGACATTCGCGGTCTAAGATCTAGTTTTCAATCTGTAGAACACCACCTCTCCTCTTCTAAACCTCATCTTCTTTTCCTCACTGAAATTCAGGTATCTGAGGCAACTGACAGTACCCCCTTTTATGTTCCCTCATACTTTATCCTCATTTTTAATCCAAAGCTGGATGTTGTGTTTATGTGCGCAATGACTTAACTGCTCCCGTGTCTAAGCTCTTGAATCTTCCGAGTTTTCCACCATCTGGCTACGACTACAGAGTCACTCTCAAGCTAAATTTATCTGTGCTGTATACCTCTCATCTAACTCCTCTGACTATAAGAAATTCTTCAACTACTAAACTTCCAAAGTGGAGCACATTCTGACTTTCTTCCCTTTTGTAGAGATCTCCATTCTTGGAGACTTAAATGTTCACCACCAGCTTTGGCCTTCCTCTCCCTTCACTGACCATCCTGGTGAACTATTCTTCAGCTTTTGCTATCCTCCACGACCTACAGCAATTGGTGCAACACCCTACTCATATTCCTGACCGTCTTGGAGATACGCCCAACATTCTTGACCTTTTCCTGATCTCTAATCCTTCTGCTTATGCTGTCACCCTCTTTTCTCCGCTGGGTTCCTCCGATCACAATCTCATATCATATCCAGTCCCTCCTCAGGATCCCCCTAGGCGTTTCGCATCTGCTAGTTGCGGAGACCTGAGGAGGTATTTTGCTGATTTTCTTTGAAATGACTACTGCTTCCGTGTCAAAGACCCGTCTTTCTGTGCCGAGCGTATAACAGAAGTGATAGTGTCTGGCATGGAGGCGTACATTCCTCACTCTTTTTCTCGACCTAAACCTTCCAAACCTTGGTTTAACACAGCCTGTTCTCGTGCTATACATGATAGAGAGGTGGCCCACAAAAGATACTTAAGCCTTCCATCACCAGAATCTCATGCACTTTATATTTCTGCCCGGAACCGTGCCAAGTCTGTTCTCCAACTAGCCAAAAACTCCTTCATTAATAGAAAGTGTCAAAATCTTTCAAGATCTAACCCCCTCGTGACTTCTGGCATCTAGCCAAAAAATATCTCCATTAACTTTGCTTCTTCTTCTTTTCCTCCTTTATTTCAACCAGATGGCACCACTGCTATCACGTCTATCTCCATAGCTGAACTCTTTGCTCAAACCTTTGCTAAAAACTCAACCTTGGACGATTCAGGGCTTGTTCCTCCCTCTCCTCCACCCTCTGACTACTTCATGCCACCTATTAAAATTCTTCACAATGATGTTTTCCATGACCTCGCTGGTCCAAATCCTCAGAATGCTTATGGACCTGATGGAATCCCTCTTGTCGTTCTTCGAAACTGTGCCTCCGTGCTTTCGCCTTTCCTAGTCAAACTCTTTCACCTCTGTCTGTCAACATCTACCTTTCCTTCTTGCTGGAAATTTGCCAACATTCAGCCAGTTCCTAAAAAGAGTGACTGTTCTAATCCCTCAAACTACTGTCCTATTGCTTTAATTTTCTGCCTGTCTAAAGTTTTTGAATCTATCCTCAACAGGAAGATTCTTAAACATCTATCACTTCACAACCTTCTATCTGATCGCCAGTATGGGTTCCGTCAAGGCCGCTCTACTGGTGATCTTCTGCCTTTCTTACTGAGTCTTGGTCATTCTCTTTTAGAGATTTTGGTGAAACATTTGTTGTTGCCTTGGATATATCAAATGCTTTTGATAGAGTCTGGCACAAAGCTTTGATTTCCAAACTACCCTCCTACGGTTTCTGTCCTTCTCTCTGTAACTTCATCTCAGGTTTCCTTTCTGACCATTTTATTGTTGTTGTGGTAGACGGTCACTGTTCTTCTCCTAAATCTACTAACAGTGATGTTCCTCAGGGTTCTGTCCTGTCACCCACTTTTTTCTTATTATTCATCAATGACCTTCTAAACCAAAATTCTTTTCCTATCCACTCCTACGCTGATTATACCACCCTGCACTTTTCCACATCTTTTCATAGACGTCCAACATTTCAGGAAGTAAACATTTCACGCAGGGAAGCCACAGAAAACCTGACTTCTGATCTTTCTAAAATTTTTGACTGTGGCGGAGCAAACTTGGTATTGTTCAATGCCTCAAAAACTCCATTCCTTCATCTATCAACTCGACACAACCTTCCAAACAACTATTTCCTCTTCTTCAATGACACTCAACTGTCCCCTCTTCTACACTGAACATCCTCGGTCTGTCCTTTACTTATAATCAGAACTGGAAACTTCACATCTCATCTGTAGCTAAAACAGCTTCCATTAAGTTAGGCATTTTGAGATGTCTCCGCCAGTTTTTCTCACCCCCCCAGCTGCTATAATTCTGCTGCTATAATTCTGTACAAGGGCCTTATCTGTCCATGTATGGAGTATGCTTCACATGTCTGGGGGGCGGGTTCCACTTATACCGCTCTTTTAGAAAGGGTGGAATCAAAAGCTTTTCGTCTCATCAACTCTTCTCCTCTAACTGACTGTCTTTAGCCTCTCTCTCATCGCCACAATGCTGCATCTCTAGCTGTCTTCTACCGCTATTTTCATGCTAACTGCTCTCCTGATCTTGCTAACTGCATGCCTCCCTTCCTCCCACGGCCTCGCTGCACAAGACTCTTCTTTCTCTCACCCCTATTCTGTCCACCTCTCTAATGCAAGAGTTAACCAGTATTCTCAATCATTCACCCCTTTCTCTGATGAAGTCTGGAACTCCCTTTCCAGCTTCTGTATTTCCACCCTCCTATGACGAATTCCTTCAAGAGGGAGGTTTAAAGACTACCGTTTTGGACGCTTTTATGGGGCTGGCATCTCAGTGGGCTTTTTTTTTTTTTTTTCTTATGGATTTTTGTTGCCCTTGGCCAGTGTCCCTCCTACATATCAAAAAAAAATAAATAAAATAATATATATATATATATATATATATATATATATATATATATATATATATATATATATATATATATATATATATATATATATATATATATATATATATATAGATAGATAGATAGATAGATAGATAGATAGATAGATAGATAGATAGATAGATATTTATCCTTTATTCAAGACAGGTGAGCGGGACCGGACTGATCCTGCAAACTATCGCCCCATCTCACTAACGTCGGTTCCCTGAAAAATTTTAGAATGCATAATACACAAACAAATAATTAATTACCTTGACGCAAACAACATCCTTAATATTAAACAACATGGTTTTTGGCTCAGACGTTCATGTGAATCGCAACTTATTATCACATTTCACATTACGGGACAATTTGATCGACGTGTCATAAAACAAATTGATGCTCTTGTGCTTGATTTTTCCAAACCCTTCGACAAAGTTTCTAACAAAAGACTGACATGCAAACTAAAATACTACGGTATTTCAGGACCACTTCTTCAATGGATCACTAGATTTTTGACGGACAGGATTCAACGTGTTCTACTGTGTCCCTCAAGGCACTGTTCTAGGCCCCCTTCTATTCTTACTATTTATCAGTGACCTTCCGCTATCGACACCTAATTCTTCTAGTAATTCTTCTAGTTCTATTTGCTGACGTTAGTGAACTAACGTCAGCAAATAGTTAGCAGTAAAGACTAATTACTATTGTGGCTCCTTCAATAGGACTTGGACGCCCTTCACCAGTGGGAGCCCACCCGCAAATGCATTTCCGCCCAGAGAAATGCAAACTGTTACGCTTCACACGTTCACACAGTCCCATCCACCACACATACACCCTCCACAATATACATCTAAAATCAGTTCACACACACAAATACCTTGGCATCCATCTCTCCATAGACCTTAAATTCAACATCCACGTAGCATGTAACACAATTGTCAGACCAACACTTGAATACTGCTCCTCAGTGTGGGATCCATACACAAAGAACCATTAACAAGATAGAACAAATTAACACCAAGGCAGCTATAGGTTCATTACAAACAATTACACCCGAACGCCTGGCATTATAACACACTTAAAACAACAAATAAACATGGATCCTCTTCACATACGCAGACAAGATAAGCACACAGACTTATAGTTATGTACAAAATCACAAGCAATCACACTGACATTGATCCACATATATACCTACAAAGAACAAACAATGAACGTACTCTTAACACACACAACCAAGCATAACACTGACGAGTACAAGCACTCATACTTTTCACGTATCATAAAAGACTGGAACAGGCTTCCCCAGTGTATTTTAGACAGTGGCACAATAGATACATTCTCTAAACAAATGCGCACTCACTTATCACAACAACTAGCATACACATTTGATTAACTTTTCTTCCTTCCACACTCTGTTCCTCTCCCCTCCATCAGCTAACCCAATATGCATGTTAAGACCTGTCCGCACCAGGAAACATTATTTGGAAACAATTTCTAAACTGTTTGGAAACTATTTTCACACAATGCTTCCTGTCCAGACCTCAGTTGTCGTCAGGATGGCTGTGAGTGTAGAGGTTGCTCGCGCGCAGTTGTCACAGTTACTTTTATTAAGGTAGAAATTTAGCATTTGAGTGTTTGTTCTCACAGTATTAATAACATGCATATCATTTAACAAAGATGTGTTGCAAGTACTGTAGCAGTCAAATTCAGCGCAAACTTAGTCATACATACAAATTATATTGTACTGTAATGTGTAGTGATATTGTATATTTGCAGCTTTACAGTACTGTGCTAAAATATGATTAACTATTCTTGAAGGTGCTGGTGGCCCCCAAGCTCCTCCACTTGACCCAGTAGACATTAAAGTTGAGGAATTATTAGGGGAGAAGAATGCAACTGTGATAGGTGTGATTCAGAATGATCTCGGCTTTCATACGTTGAGGTAAGATTCTTGCAATTTTTTTGTCCTGTGTACTGTATTGGACTTTCTATTACATAGTGTACCACAATTTTAGCCTAACATTTGCATTGATATAATTTTATCAGATAGTTCATACTTCAGCAAGGTATTTTTACATAATGTACTGTACTGTAGTTGATATGCACTTTTCTCCTTGTGAGATTAAATTAGTTGCATGTTTTTAACTGTGGTAAATTTATGCAATGGTTTTAGGAAGCTGCAGACCCAGCAACGGCAGGAAGACACTGAAGAGTTGGGAGAAGAACCACCCCAGCAACAGGTAGAGGATGATAGTGAACTCCCTCTGCTTCATTGGCAAAGTGTCCAAGTCCAGCCATAACTGAACCTGAAACCTCTAAGGCCCAACCAAGCATATCAACACCAAAACTAAGAAAGTGTTCAAGTGTCAGTGATGAGTATGAACAATACAAAGCTGAAAAAACGCAAATTGAAACTTGAAAAGGAAAAGTTAAAAATTGAAAAAAAAAAAGGAAAGTAAAATTGTTAGCATTGAAGGGAAACATTGAACTTAAACAGAAGTTAATGATGGCTGAAATTGAATATTACCAGTATTTGACAGCAAAAAATATGAAAAATTAATAAGTATAGGCTTCATTTTTTGTACAGTAGAAATTTATGCTGAAGAAATAAAAATATATTATTTTATTTATTAAGATTTTACAGTATATTGCAGTATTATTAACAAGATTGAATCTCATGAAGATTGTCCACCCCAGAGTACCCAACTGAAAATTGTCCACCTCAGCTGCTCTCGGCATCCAACACCAAAGTTTAGGTTAGGTTAGGGAATGGTCGGGTCAGCTGAAGATTGTCCACCCCCAGTCTCGCTCTCATGAAGATTGTCCACCCTAACATGCTTGGGGTGGACAATTTTTATGAGATCCACAAGATTATATGAGGCGCGCGGCGCAACAACGACGTAACCGTGAAATTTGAGATTTCGTGTTTTTGCCTGCTCCGTGTGGTAGAAGGGTGTAAAAGTCTCGTGGTGATGTCGGCCAAGTCATATTCGACCATCTAAGCACCTGTACTAAGGCTCAAAGTCGAGCGTAGTGCGGAGAAAATTTCTCTGGACTAACATCTCGAAAGCGGTACAACAACGACGCAACCTGCTCCTCCCAGCCTCACGTGCGTATGGCCAATCAGCGGCGCGGTTGCAGCCGCCCGGCGCGGGCGAGCCAATCACAGCACCGCTGCCATGTTTACCAGCGCCGTTGCCATGGTGACAACACACTCACCATGTGCTCATCCACTCTGCCCTTTAACACGCCCGAGCACAGACGCAAGCTACCTTTCTCGTGACTCTTTACGCAACTATGGCTACTAGAGTGCAGACGAAAGTGTCACAGCGTCTTGCTGTGGCCACCAGCCTTACGTAAGTTTTTTAAATCCCCAGTCAACCCGACTTAGTGGGTTGAAGGGGGATTTAAAGGGTTGGTAAATCCGCTAAGGGCATTGCCAGGATCAAACAGACGTATCCTGGTAATCAACTTAACTGTCTCAAGCCAGTGTAAAGGATGAGAGCCAACTATATTCAATGAATACAAAAAAAAAAAAAAAAAAAAAATCGTTTCTTCATAATGTTCTTGACATAGCGGCTTTCCATTAATACTTACCAGAATGCATGCACAAACATAAAATTATCAGCATTACACACTGTTAGTCATAGCAGGACGTCAAAGTTATGGTAGGAGTAATAACGTGCCGGTAATGAGTAAGTTTTATTTTTTACGCTCGGAAAAAAATTCATAAAAAATTTATTTATGTACCAATCTTCATGAAACTTTCACCTAATACTATGTGTAATAGGCTCTAACACATTATTAACAAATGAAAACAATATCGGGAAAAAAAATTATTACCTACGGTATACGCGTTAATTAACGCGTAAGTCATCCACCCAAAATCGTCACCTATCACTTCGAAACCTACATCCCCAAACAGAACTACCCAAGACCTTTCAAATGATGTATAACACTTACTTATTTAAGGGTATCCTATTGTGCGCAATCAGTGTTTAACTTTGAGCGCGTTTTTCTCGAAACTTCCATTTCTCGGTTAAGTCGTTGTTGCGCCGCGCGCCTCATATACTGTAGCATGTATGTAAAGGAAAAAAAATACAAATTATATTATTTTACAAACTGTATTTGTTTCAATTCATTTTATCTTTCACTTTTGACTATAAGTGGAAAAAACTTGTTAGTAGAGAGAGAGCACTGCAACAGCAATCACACCTTCATGATACCTCATTCAGCCACTGGTCTGCTGCAATATAAATTAATGTACAAAAATTTAGTAGTTTAGAAAATAAGACTGGCACCAATTACAAATATTCATTCACAGTACTGCATCTCTGAGCAAGGGTAATTAAGTACAGTACTGTACTGTACTGCACTTAAATATTTATTAATTCAGTGAACATATATTGTAATGTATACAGTATACTGTATTGTACAGTATACAGTACAGTACATTCAGAAAAGTTGATAAGGATAAGTAGCACATACCTGAAATGAAGATTAGCAATATAATCTCGAAATGGATATCCGTTACGGCCAGCTGGTCTACCAGGATTAGGAGATATCTCTGCTTCACCTGGCTCTTCTTCATCTGCACCTACGTCCCCTTCAGCTGCATCGTGGAACAGTTCATCTTCCTCGTTGATAGGCACTGGAATGTTAAACTGCTTGCACATGTTGTGGAGCAGAGCACAGACATAGACAATTTTGCATGTCTTCTCTGGGGACAATTGTACTTCACCATGAAGTATATGGAACCGTCGCTTGAGCTGGCCAATCCCCCTCTCTACTATACAATGTGTCCTCTTGTGTGCTCTGCAAGAATTAGTAACCATCATAAGGTGAGGTATTGCAGTATATACAGTAGCATCTATAAGCTGCATAGTGTTGAAGAGGAAATCTGTACTGAAGAGGAATTCTATACTGTATTGGTATTTTGGTTGTTATCACATTAAGTAATGACTACTACCTAGACTGGAGAGGACAATACCTCTTTAAAATAAACTGTACTATATAGCATAAGAAACATGATTTTAACTTACGTGTTATAGTTTGTCTGAACACCAACCAGAGGGTTTAGATAAGGCGTCAGCAACCACTCCTTGCAAGGATAACCACTGTCTCCTAGAAGGTAGCATCCAGCTGGGACATAATTTTGTTCAAAAAGTGCTTTCAAGCCAGACTCGTCCAATATCCTGGCATCATGTACTGAGCCAGGCCACCGTGCCAAAACATCAAGTATCTTGTACTTGGCATCGAATACGATTTGCACGTTGATGCTGTGGTATCGTTTTCTATTTACATATAAATGTTCATCGACACTGGGAGCCACAATTCTAATGTGTGTGCCATCTATGGTACCCACAACACCAGGAAACCTATAGTCTTCCATGAACTCTATTTGTTTCACTTGCACTTCTTGGCGAGTCAATGGGAATTTTACAAATTGAGTTACAATGTCTGGTTCTGACAGTGCATCAATTGTCTGAGTAATGACACGGCTGATTGTTGCTTGTGAGGTCCCAAAGTCGTCACTGATACACTGCTGCATTTTACCCGTGGCCAAATATCTTAGGGTAATTGCCACCTTCGTCTCAGGACTCAGTGGTTGATTCCGTTCTGTACGGGATTGAAGTTTGTCCCTCACTAAATCAGCCACTGTTATTATACCAGCACGGTTCATCCTGAAGCGTTTGATGAGTTCGTCGTCATTGTACTTGTTGAATATGTCCCGTCGCTGTCGATACACTCGCTGTCGTCTTTGAGGTTGTTGTTGTTGCTCCGCCATCTTCTCTACTAACAGGAATTTGTTAAGAGCTTAATAGTCCTCCACAGCACTTTTACCTTAACAGTACTTTAAAGGCCCTAACAAGTTTTCTGTATCCACTGTTAGTGCTTAACAGCTAAATGTTAGCCTTAATTGGAATTTGTTACCCTTAACAGCTATTTTTTAGTGCTAACAAGGTTTGTGTATAACTGGAATTTGTTACCCTTAACAGCTATTTGTTAGTGCTAACAAGTTTTGTGTATACGGCCTGTGACTGTTTGGAAACAGTTGGAAAACATTGTTTCCAAACAATGTTTCGTGATGTGAACAGGTCTTTATGTACCAGCTGTGGTGCATAAAGAATCAGAAAATACTTGATTGATTTTTACGCCTAAATTTTTAGGAGGCCTAAAATAACAAAACTCACGCTAAAGTTCATCGGTGAACCTCGAGCGCCATCATCACCCAGTTTCAAGACTGGGTGATGATCAATTTTTGACTACTGCTTTGACCCTTTTATGAGACTGGCATTTCAGTGGGTATTTTTTTTTTATTGGATTTTTGTTGCCCTTGGCCAGTGTCCCTCCTACATAAAAAAAAAAAAAAAAGTTGATTTGTTTAATTCTCCCTTATTGGTTGTCAATAGCATTAAGAGAAAATGGGACAAATTGTCATTATAACACACCATGGTAACCATGGTTAACCATGGTAACAGAAGAAAAACAAAGGAAAACATACGCGCACTCAACTTAAAAAAAAAAAAAAAGTCTTAAGAGGCAGCAAATGAACTCACCATATCAAACAAGTTTATTGTAGCCAAATGGAATGTATTTAAGCCACATATTCAAGAAAAGCCCCCCCCCTGCCAAAAAAGAAAAAAAAGGCCAGACTTGGTAATTCAGGCCAAACTAAATATCCTTACGCTAAATGCTTGAAGGAAAAACCAAAATTGAGTTTTTTTGTCTTAAAAAAAAGCCAATCTGGCAGCCATGGAAGGAGCTGTCAACTGACGAGTCTTGTCATTACGCATTCCCTAGCAAAAAAAAAAAAAAAGTATATATATATATATATATATATATATATATATATATATATATATATATATATATATATATATATATATATATATATATATATATATATTATATAATTAAAATAAATAATAAATAAATACATAAATAAATAAACAAATAAATAACAACAACAACAACAACAAGAATAATAATAATAATAATAATAATAATAATAATAATAATAATAATAATAATAATAATAAAACAAAATTCATAAAAATAAAGAAACAAATAAAAATACAAGACTTGAAAAAATTCTGAAGAATTTCTGACAATTTCGTTAAAATTTCAGATTTTACAGCAATTTCTTAAAATTTTACAAAACATCAAAATTTCAGATCTCAAGAAATTTCTGACAATCTGGCACACTGCACTCAATAGCTCTCCTCGCGACGATGGCGCCTCCAGCGACCAGAGGGATACATTACTCCCGCACCATTTGAGAGCTATTTTTTCTTAAGTTATCATGCCCACTAGCTTCACTGTTCAAGATCTGGCTGCAGAAATAATAGATTTATGCATTATGTTAAAGGTTGATACAACTGAGTGTAATACCGGTAATCCCTTCAGTAACCAAAGCTGCAGGTACCCATATCATCCCATCTAATATCTCTACATGCCCTTCTCATGAAAACTTCCACAACACACACTCTAGTCTGTTATGCCACAATTTGTGGTAAAGCCATTGATGGTAATGTTAGTAAGGACTCTGCACTCAGATATACAGAGTACCGTTGATTAGTAAACTAGTACAATTCTTTACTCCTTCATGAACACTACCTTTTTCCTGTCTTATGTCTCCTCCTCCTCCTCTTTTCTCTTTTTCTCTCTCTCGCTGATAATCCTTCTCGCTTGCTTCCCCTACCTCTTCCTCGTCCGCTTCCTCTTCTTTCTTGCTTCCTCCTCCTCCTCCTCCTCCTCCTCCTTCCTCTGGACACATTCCTGTCTTCTTCCTCATCCTCTTCCCTCTTACCTCCCCTTCCTCACTCTTCCTCCTGCTGTCGTTTCTGCCTGGTGGAAAGACGTACCGGAGGGAGGGAGCTGGGTTTGGGAGGGGAAGTACAGGGTGATATAACCAAACACTCCACTGGGGGTGTTGGTGGGGGCCACAGCTCCTCTCACCCCCACAACAGCACCCCCACCTGCTGGCCACCACTACCCCATCCCTCTGGGATGGCTGCCACTTGTTATAGGCTGTGGGGGGAGAGGTGGAGGTGTACCCTCACACCAACAAATATACAAAGCCACACCCCCCCTCCCCACAAACACCAACACCTCCACACAAATTCACAGCTCCCGATGCCACAAACACCGAACCCCCCCAACACAAACCCACATACACCTACTACCACCAACCCAACACAAACAATTGCCCCTTCCTCATCCCCCCCACCTTACCTTGAGCCCCTCCTGCAAGATGACTGCCTTGTGCATGAGTTTCTTGGGGATCAAGCCCATGCTGACACAGGTGTCACCCAGTCCCAGGTGGTATCATGCGGGGTGGGCTTCACAAAATCACACACTGCCACATTTGCCCCCCAGACCAACCACCTCCTTGGGTAGGTTAGAATAGGTTAAGTTGGGTTAGGGTAGGTTAGGTTAGGTAAGTCAGTGTAGATTAGGTCAGGTATGTTGGCACCTCACCCTGATAGGTGTTGCAGAGTATACCAAAGAGAAAGAAAGGCCACACAGCTTATTGAATTTATTCTTCTGGTACACTTCTGCTGACTTTTCAACAATATTCATATTTTTTATCCCATCTTCAGCTTTTACTGACTCTACTACTTCTTTCTAACTTTGATTTTGACTTTCTCCTATTAAAGAAACAACCCTACCTAAAACCTGAATATTCTAGATACTCAGTGCTATCCAGATGAACACCAGAGAGATATATAAGGAATTATTACCCTCACATTTCAAGTTCACACTCTCATGCTTTGATCCCTTTTCATGAGGGCTGAGAGGGAGGACAGTCCTGCCCACCTCCAACAGACCAGGTCTCATGCACTTTCAAAGATTCTAACAATACTTAAATCTAGCTCTAATACTTCCTTCAGATTTTTTTTTTAATTGATGTGATAAACTGTAAGCCATAATTATAATTTATATAATGCAGGCATCTATTCATATGCATATATAATCTTGTAATTTATTGACAAAATATAACAAACAAACAGTATCCTGAAAGAATTTGGCAATTTTTAATACAATTACAGAGCCAAATGTGTATGCATCCCCTAATTTTTTTTACAGATCATGCTTTTCTGAAAGCTGAATATAATGAAGCAGCAACCACAGAAGAAAACTTCAAATATTCACCGAAACTGAAGACAACATTTTCAGCTGCCAAACCACTAAATATTTAGAGCCTTTCACAGTACATTTCTAAAGACTGCTTTATGCTATAGCAAGATTCATTAGTACAATAAAATGGCATATTTTAACCCTCACCACAAATCTGCAATTCTTACAAGGACATCACCCGCAAATTCAGCTAACATTATGTATGGAATAGGCATGAAAAGTGCTGGAAAATACTGAACACATGCCAAGGTAATGCTATTGATATTATTTGAAATACATATTTTGTAAGCAATGATATGAGAGGAGAAAAAGACCAACAAAGTAATATAACTAGAATTTGAAATGTTGTGTGCATATACTTAGTTAATTACTGAAACATCTTGGATAAAAATAGTAACATTAAATGATTGCCCACTCAATGCAGTAAAATTAAATTACCAATTTTCAATGGACTGGTGCAAATTCTAGGAGTAAAATTGAAAAGAAAAACAAATGTTTAAGACCTGCCAGAACTAAAAGAAACTTCAAAGTTATTATAAAGCTACACAGGAACTAGTACTGGCAGTACTATAGCTACAATACTAAACAGTATAAAAAAAATATTGCATAAATCCATACAAAACTATTATGACATTTATTACTCAAAATATATAAAAATCACTCTAAACTAAGAATAGTTAAAAATACAAAAATACTATGGAAATGTAACTGAAATCAGACATCCTCAATACATGCATGTTATACACATCTGTAAAACAATGGCATAAAAATGCACCCATTATGAGAACATGAGACTTCTTATTTATTTCCAAGTATATACCACGTTCTATGACTGTATTGTTTTCTGAATCTTCTTCTCCTCCTACTAGCACTAACTATTGTGAATACTACTACTGCTATCACTACCACTAGCACCGCCACCACTAACACTATCACTGTTACTAAAAGTTCTAGTATAATTGTGTTGATTTGTTTTTAATTTAATAAGTGAAAGCCATTTATGAAATCAGCATGCTAGGTAGATATTAGTGATCACACTACTCTATCACATGTCAGCTTAGGAAGACTTATCACTCTCCTCCTCAGAGTCATCCTCATCATGGTAGTGAGTAACTCGCTTTGGTGTTTCTGCTCGGGGATGAGGCACAAGAGAATCTGCCCTCTCCAATACCTGTGTACAGAAAGATTTAGTCAATCTAGTGATCTGGTGATTTTGTCAGTAAGCAGTTCATAACATCAGTGAAAAATCTGACTCTTAAGGATTGTTGAAAGTGATATGTCACTTGGAAAACTGATAAAACAATGTGATGTTAGTAAACTAACTTTACTTGTCATGCTGAATAGGGTGGAAAAAAAAAAAGCAGGAAACCACTGAATTACATAAATATAAAGTTTGTAATGATAGTTCTACAGTTCTACATATCTGAACAATAGCCAGACCAATAAAATACATGGCTTTTATAGTTCCTTTGCCTGTATCCATGAATATTTTACTGGTTGATTTTGATTTACCTGATTTGTGAATGGTCTATAAAGAATGAACAAATATACTTACTATTTTAAACCGGACTATAGCTAGTAATTTAATTTTTACATGTGTACAGTATTTTTCCAATACAACATCTCTACTAATTTAAATATCTTAAAATAATATCACATCTAGAGTCACAGAACAGTTTTTTCAAGATATTGATATTACTATGCTTCAAATTTTCTCATTCTTGTTTCTCTAAAACATGGGATGTATTAATTAGCATGAAAGAATTTTCTAAAGAAATCTATAAGGACACTGAATACTTACTCTGTATTTGGTCCTCTTATTTTGCTGATCAGGAGTGTCTACCTGGATGCTTGAGGCCCTGGAGCGTGTGGATATGGGGCCATCACTTACTTGGAACCGTTGTTCATGAGCCACTGTTGATTCATGAGGCATCTGCAAAAAACATTTCAGTCAACAAAATGGCATTATTACATGCTAGCTTGGATTGATCTTCAATGCATAAATCTTTGATATTCATTCACAACAAAACTTTATCAGAAAAAAGTGTGTAATTAGATTTCTAAGTATCTGACAAGGATTTGTTTTACATTATGTTCTGAAAGGTCTCATAAGACAAAGAAAGGATTGGTAGCTGTACTACATATACTCACCAACATGGCAGGGGCACGGAACATATAGCTGAACGGATAATAAATCAAGTTGAGAGGTGTTGAGGCATATACATCAGCATACCTGGCCACCTGAAAATAAAGTTACATTCAGTAAGTTTCCTACATATTAAATTACATTTATTTCCCTGTGGGAAAAATCATGACTGGATATATGTATGTACATGTAATACATTACATACATCGGCAGATCTGACTCTTCACAAAATAAAAACATTTAACCATAAATTCCCCTAGTGAAAAGTTTACCTTTCAATGGGGTAGGCAGTTACAAACATCCATAAGGTGCCAATTGTTGTAAAAAGGATGACCAAGAAAATTATAGAAAGCCTTAGTCTTGCAAGAATAGTTCATGATGATTCATAATGAAAAATCTCAAATTAATTAAAGTTGCCTAAATCTTATCTCAACACAAAAAGGACCCAAATCATTTATTTGAAGATACTACTGCAGTAACAATAATACCTACATAGTAATAGGGTAGGGCATTTACTTCTTAAGAACATCCAACAATCAAGAGATTCAAGGTACACCAAAGCTTGGCTTATTCACAGCTGATCTTTGCTGAGCTCTAGTTATCACACATCCACCATATCTAGAACTAATACTAATATAAACATTATTGCACTCTTTTATTCTCATCATTGGCCAGTGAAAAACAATCTTGAGATGCCAATACTCTCAAACAGAACTCTATATAGTGCACCAATCCTAACTGGGATGTTTGCTATGGGCTGAGTTGCTGGTGATTGCCGGCTATTTTAATGTAAGGGTTGGTCAACACTCCCACAGTTCTCTGGAGATGCACATTCTAAAACTGCCTCTTGTGATACATCTTGATGTACTGTGTTTAAATGCTACAAAACACTGATCCTAAGTGCTTCTGTTAACAGTATCCATGGGATCTGGTGATGCACACTCTATAGAACAGTTATTATAAATTAAATACTCACAGCTAGGCTCTGTGTTTTCACATTTATTTCTAGTCTCCTGCTACATATTTAGTTTGAAACATTTTCTCCTCTGGTTTCTACAGGGTCTAA
The DNA here is from genome assembly GCF_035594125.1 of Scylla paramamosain. NCBI lineage: Eukaryota > Metazoa > Arthropoda > Malacostraca > Decapoda > Portunidae > Scylla > Scylla paramamosain. The sequence goes on along the minus strand of NC_087156.1, from coordinate 29,145,203 downwards.
TGTTTTATCATGCAAATCCCCAAAAGAGTTGAGCAATATTATTTATGATGACAGGGTATTGTGATGGCCAAAACCATGCAGAGGCAAAAGGACTGGCTGATATCAGACATGCCGACTTCTTCAAAACACTCAACAAACCCGAGGGAAGCAATATGAGTTTGTAGTGCTGTTGTAAAACCCTAGTCTATACATGTGCTGTTGTTGATTGCGTGAACATATCACGAAAGAAGAACCAAGGTGTGAAACGATGGGTTGTATTTCCAAAGAAGAAAATGGCAACTGAGGGAAGACATTGGGGGAGATGATGTAAACAAACAAGCAGCAATTCAGGGAAGACATTGAGAAACACAATGTAATTATGTCAACAGACAATCTTCACCAGTGTCCCACTAAGATTTGGCATCAAAACATGGTTGTTTCTTTCATATGTGAAAGGGATTATGTATGGATATGTTAACTAAAATGGATAAAGTAAGGTTATATAAAGAGGAAAAGAATAGTATCCCAAGTGTCCCAAGGTGATGATACATCCCAAACCCAAGAAAATGTGCATTTATTTAGCTTGTTTTGCAACACTTCTTGCTCTCTGCTTGATAATGGTGGCTAAAAATGTCCCTAATATTTTATTAATTGGTTTGATAACATGCAAATGATGTAAAGATTTTTTTCCAACTGACCGAGTGTTATGTGTAAAATTCAACTGGTGAACCTGACAGTTTTTCCAAATCATAGGAAATACCCCTATTCTAATACAAACAGATCACCAGCAGCAAGCAAATTCACTCACTTGGGTTGAGAAATGTGTTTGTCTAGAGCCAGACCTGAAGAGTGAGCCACTCATACCATAGCTCAGGTCCATCTCATGAGTCACTTCCCTGATGGCTCCCCGAACTTTGCTGAGGTCTGGTCGCTCATGTGTGCTGGAGTCTAGGTTTCTAAGAAAGGGAGGTGAGAGAAAAGAAAGTCCAATCTAAAATATTAAATTAGTCAATAACTCATGATTTCTCAAGTTTTGATAAAATAATGATGAATGATAATGATTAAACTTTATATCTATTTGATTATGTATACTTGAAATATACAACTTGCCTATGTATAATTCACAAAAATGCATTTATACCAGAGTAACTGTGATTTATATGAACTTACTTGTAGAGGTCTCCCATTATTACATCTAGATTCTGGAGCTTAGAAAAGAGAGTGCACTTTTCAGTCCACACATGAAGTTCTTGAACCAATTCTGGCACTACTAAAAATGTGCGCCACCCTCGAATCTTCTTACTCTTCAGAATGTCACCAAAGATGTGATCGCCAACATATAGCACATCCTTTCCTGTGGCTCCCATAAGCTTGTTGAAGATGTCACAGCTGCCTAAAAGATGAAAATTTCAATACTAATAATGATCAATCTTTTTCATAATTTTGAGAAGAAAGGTTTTTTTATGTATGGGTTGATGAGGTGTACTATTCACCAATTCGTATTTTACAGGACTGAGTCAAGCTTCTTACATATTTGTGTGTGTGTGTGTGTGTGTGTGTGTGTGTGTGTGTGTGTGTGTGTGTGTCGGGGGGGGGGATGAAAATGTTTCAGACATTCTTTCAGAGAGAGAGAGAGAGAGAGAGAGAGAGAGAGAGAGAGAGAGAGAGAGAGAGAGAGAGAGAGAGAGAGAGAGAGAGAGAGAGAGAGAGAGAGAGAGAGAGAGAGAGAGAGAGAGAGAGAGAGAGAGAGAGAGAGAGAGAGAGAGAGAGAGAGAGAGAGAGAGAGAGAGAGAGAGAGAGAGAGAGAGAGAGAGAGAGAGAGAGAGAGAGAGAGAGAGAGAGAGAGAGAGAGAGAGAGAGAGAGAGAGAGACTCTGAACTTACCTCCTGAACATACTTGTCCTTGTTTAAGTTTTCCTGTGTGAGTTCCTAATCTAAGTTCACCAGTACTGCAGTTCACTTGTCTCAGCAGTGTACCACCTGAGAAAAATCCTGGCTTCCCTGCATCAACTCCAATGAAGTCAAAATAGGTCTTCCAGTCTCTTACATCACCATTCTGAAAAGAAAGTGTTTTTGTACCTGTAGAGACAATACAGATTGCAAACTTAATGAATATCCCCTAGAACTCTTCTATGGAATATAATGAGCTCTTAGAAATTCCAACAGCCATCAGCTATAACCAAGCTTCTCTCTGGACTTATACTGATTTACAGAGCACAATAAAGAACCACAATGGAGTATATGATTGGTTAAATTTTGTGCTAGTGTTTGATTTGATACTGGGTGATATCCAGAAGTGATATGCACAAATAAATTATAACCTTCATATCTTGCTGGTGTCTGTTTGCTTTACTGTACAGGAGCATTGTCATGAGCAGTGTTATCAGGTCTGTTCTGTATAGTGTGTTCTGTAATTTTTACTGGATAATGATAATGAGTCATCAGGAACCACATATACTATTTACCTTATCTGGAAAGCCAAGTAGGTACCCCATGACAGCATTTGTGTACCAGTACTCAGAGTTAGTGAGAAGGAACACCTTGGCACCAGATTCCCTCATCCTGTCAAGTAGGAGGGGAAGTCGTTCGTCCTTGTGCACATATTCTTCAACATTTTCTACAGTCTTCTTCTTTAGCTCTCCCTGCAGGAAAATAATCCACATTAGTTTTCTTGTTTTCACATAAAAGTATGTTGCTGAACTGGTCTGTCAATGTTGATTATATCTGATGAAAACAACATGCCAAGTTTTCCAGGCATTTTATCCCACATTTTCATATCTCCATTTTATAGGCTGCAGTGTACACAAATCAATCTTTCTGGTTATCTTTGATTCATTCTCCTCATGTGCGTATTTGACGAAGTTTCAACGTCAGTTGAATTTTTTCATCTCAGTGCAGTCTCTTGGTGATTTCTGACAAAATATAGTTAATTTTGAATTCACTACCATAGTTCAACACTTCCTTCTATGTCTTTTACACATTCGCTTTAAATAGTCACACCCTGGGCACTGTATATACAAATTCCAAAAACAAAACAATTATTAGCATACATGTCATCTTTGTACAGGCAGGGAGACAAGTCTTGACTGTGTCTAGCAGCTATAATATCCACCACTGTACATAAATTTGTACATCTAATTATATTTATATAAAATACACATTTAATTCCTAAACTTCACAAAAATGGGTTGTGAAAATTTGGACTTTCTGCAGTATGGTTAAGTAAAAACCACTGTGCTGGAAAATATAAATAACAGATGCAGAATGGTTGTAGAAATAAAAATATGCCCTACCTTTGTGTGAACCCAATCAACGGCTGTTCTGATGTCCTGGAAAATGCTGTTGTAACTCATGAAGAAGTCCCCAAACTTAACACCCTCAGTACATTTTACATACTGATTGGAGTTACTAAAAAAGTCCATGAGACAGGCAATCATGTATATCTCTGGGAGGTTAAACAGAGTATTCATGACATATATGCGATTTTCGTCCAAGTTGATGAACTTGTTGGGGTACAGCTCGTACACTTCAGACCTGTGGGGGAGGAACAAAAACTCAAATTTTCATTATATGTGATGACAAGAATCATGTGCCTATTCCTTATCTAGTTCACATCAGTCTCAAGACTTGACTGTCCCAAAGTTAAGTGTACAAAAACACCGAAAACACATTCACAGTAAGAAGAAGGAAAACAACAAATGGATTTAATAAGATATCCAAAGTTACTAACAAATATTAATATATAATGTGATGTTAGTTTATGTACTGGATGAACTAAATTTAGAAATTACATATATTGAGGCTAGTTTTCTACAGTTACTTTAAAGTATCCCGGGTCTTAAGCTTAATAATGATTACACAGTATGTTAAGAAAGTAAAAATCAAACACAGAATTACAGTTTTTGCTACTGCACCGTCAAATAATTTCTTCCAGGCATCAAAGCCATGGAGCATTGATAACAGAGCTGTGCATTATGAATCAGTCTTTAAAATTAGTTAATTTTCAGTGACACTATTGAAGGTCTTAGAATTATGACTATAAATCATTTAATTAATTCTAAGCTTCTTCCCAGGACATGATCACCATATACTAAGAGCAAGAAAATGACTGAATTATAAAATTTAATGTTCCTTGATTTTCATATCAAAAAGACCTTAAGCATTTCCTCAATTTACGGATAACTTTAATATTCACTGTCCCGCTCTTGGCACTGTGGCGGCGAATGACAGTAGTACAGGCTAAACTGAAATAGGATTAAAATGGTACAAACGACATGGCAAGAATTATTTGATGTATGAGGGAAAAAAAAAAAAAAAACGAAGTGAAAAAAAAAAGACCTTGGCTTGCGCTGACATAGAGCAAGGAAAAAAAAAAAAAAAATGTCGGTATTGCTGATTTACTACAAGAGGAGGTTTAGAGGGAGGTTTCAAGACACTTATCCACCAATTTTTGACCACTGCTTTGACCCTTTTATGGGACTGGCATTTCAGTGGGCATTTTTTTTATTAGATTTTTGTTGCCCTTGGCCAGTATCCTTCCTACATTAAAAAAAAAAAAAAAAAAAAAAAAAAAAAACATTTACCAGCAATTTTTTTTTCCTACTCAATATTTTCTTACTCTGTTATATACCGTATTTACTTCCACCTTCTCATTAACCCTGACACCCTTTCCTTTCTCTCCCATCAGGCGGCCAGCAGGTGCTAACTGAAGTGTGGCAACTTCCACCAGGGAAAACCCTCGCGTTTTAAGGGCTGCAAATAGCACCGTCGGGTCGCAGCAGATGGGAGCGTGGGGTAATTTTAGGGGTGTATTTATATAGCAGGCTTGATGTTGATATATATATATATATATATATATATATATATATATATATATATATATATATATATATATATATATATATATATATATATATATATATATATATATATATATATATATATATATATATATATATATATACAGACTTACCTATTCAAATACCTACGTACATATTCACTATTTATGTACCTATCTATCATCTCTATCAATCTCTATATCTCGAGGCAAATCAGGAAAGCACTTATAATGCAACATCAACTAAATTATCTCGATGCTACTTTTATAGTAACAAATTTTGTGCAACATTACAAAGAGTACTGCACCACAACACCTGCCAGGCGAGCGGAAGTACTGTGACAAACGCGACACAAATACCTCAAAGATGAAAGGCTATGTAAAGGCCACCGTTTGTTGAATCGAGATTACAAGGAAAGGAAGGAGAGAGGTTGCTATCACCTACTTATTCCCCTTTCAGCACGCCCTCCCTCCCTCCCTTCCTCTATCACGTAGCTAGGCACTTCTGTCAAGGACCCTTACACCATCGATAGCCAACACGACGTGAATGCATCATGTGTTAGTGTTGCAAACTCAGCGCAATAAATTTCGTCACACCTGATTAATGAAATTATTCTTTCTCACTCTACTGGCACAAAGTAATCGGAAAACAAGCGACTCTAGATACTGTAAGAGGCAATTAAACCACCAGCCTTGCTCCTGCAACATGTCTTATACAGCAGCACATTATTAATGAGGGAGCGCAGAAGTGACAGCATCAGCTGACAGCGTGACATCATGACCTCCCAGTTGCTCTGCTGGGGAAAGGATGGCTAGGCCACCTAACCTTGCCTTTTCTATATATAATCTTCACATCGTGTCGTAATTCCGCTCCCTGCTCCGCGTAAGGCAGGCTTGAGAACTTCGTCAAGTGAAGGTTAAGGGGGTGTGACCAAAGCGCAGATAGGATCGGCACGTGTTGTAACGCCACACACCCGAGGGGCCAAGGTGATGCCAGCGTGGGCGAGGCGTGGAGGGCTGTTGGGGACGACGGCCGCTTCTTTCCCTCTGCCTTCTGGGAAACGCCTCGACCTTGACAATTAGATCGATAACACTTGAAATGCCTGGGAAACGACTCGACCTTGACAATTAGATCGATACTACAAAAAAAAAGTTCTATCTATCCATCTATTTACCGGTCTATAATTTCAAATAGCACAGGGTAATCTTTATGGAAGTGACACGTGACTGCGTCATTCTGTACATTAAGACGCACTGTCTTTGTAGTCTGATTGGGAATACTTACATTCATAATGGTTTTACATCTGAGACTGCTTAGGAAACTTCCCGTTGAAATAGCATGTCATGATGAGTTTGACGAGCATTAAAAGACCCATCGACCTTCATCGTTCGCTACCTATAACACCCTAACATAAATCATTCTACATTTCAGACTGCGCGGGGAAGTTGCTGTGAGAATAACATCATATTGAATCTGAAGCGCGACTGAATAGTGCCAGATTCGTGTAGCTTATAGGGAGAAAACCCAGATCCTTGTTCTCGGCACGTATTCTGAAATGTTTATGACTCATGAGGAAAATTTTCGAAGGGTAAACAGGATTGGTTCCCGAGTTTTTTTTTTTTTTTTTTGTGATAATGCATAAATCTAGCTGCACAATTATATATTAGTTTTAAGAACATCCTTAAAACTATATAAAAAAAAAAACATTAAATAAATCCTGCACAAAGTAAACACGGCACTAAAACGTTTGAGAATGTATGTGTTAATATAAGTTACACCAAACATGAACCGAAGCACGCCTATGCTCTGATTGGCTAATACATTCCTGTGCATACAATGGGAACATACACACGCCCAGGCCCCAGTGACGCAGCAGCGAATGCAAGGCGTATAAAGGGTGGCGGCAGTAGTGACTGGCGGTGGTGGAGGTGCACGAGGGAAGGGAGTGCGTCGCCGAGGAGTTGGCCCGTCTCCCACACACACACACACACACACACACACACCGAAGCTATAAATTTCATCATATACGGAATTTACTTTGTTTCCGCCACTGTTACTATGGCACCAGTGACCATCTTGATTCACCATAGAGTGGTGCAGACAACACAACGTAGGTCCTGGCATGTTATGAAGACAACTGTGTGTATTACTACTACTTCCCATTACCATCGTGCTCTTTTTTTTTTCCATCGAAGATTTTGTCGTGAATTTAGTGCGTCATAATATATTCTCTCTCTCTCTCTCTCTCTCTCTCTCTCTCTCTCTCTCTCTCTCTCTCTCTCTCTCTCTCTCTCCGTCAGCCTAGGAGGGACCTGTCATAATGATATACGTAGATATAAACGTAGCCTACTTAAATGTTATCTTACTGAGAACCGAATAAATAACATCTGCTCTCTCTCTCTTTCTCTCTCTCTCTCTCTCTCTCTCTCTCTCTCTCTCTCTCTCTCTCTCTCTCTCTCTCTCTCTTGTCTAAACCATATCAGAGCAGCTGGCATGGATATTGATGAAATGAGTGAATACACTCTATAAGACTACATTATTAGCAATTATTTCCACGTAAACTTTGTTATCTGACTTTCGACTATGGGACTTCAGTCTACTCTGTGGATACCAGTGACTTCCTTCCTTCCTTCCTTCCTTCGTACACATGTGAAGGGGAATCCACATTCAAACTATTTCCGATCACGCGAGTTTGCCGACTTTAGGTAATAGTACGATACAGTAACAATGCTCTTGCTGGCCCCTTACAGTGTTTAATAAAGTGTATCAATATTAGTATTCTTACTCTCGAATGAATACTTGACTGGTTGTTTCTGACAGAGGCTAACTGATAATATTCGAACATTCAGTGGAGTTTGCAAATGTTTATGAGAGAGAGAGAGAGAGAGAGAAGAGAGAGAGAGAGAGAGAGAGAGAGAGAGAGAGAGAGAGAGGAGAGAGAGAGAGAGAGAGAGAGAGAGAGAGAGTCAACAACAACACGTAACGTTCTGCAGTGTAAACGAAATATAATAAAACACACCACTACACACTGACAAACCGAGATGGGTGGGTGGGTAGGTGGGTGCCTTCTTAGTCCCGGCTGTCACCCACCCCGCCAACATTGCACTCAGAGCTCTGTCTAATGCTGATGTCCTCATTAGCACCACACAAAGCCTTGCGCATTGCCCCCCGGTGATCTCAAAGCTAGCAAGTGACTGTAATGGCGCAATGACTTATCTACATGCAGGCGTCAGTGAATTTTTTTTTTTTTTTTTTTTTGGAGAGGAGAGGAGAGGAGAGGAGCGGGTCAGTCAGAGAGAGAGAGAGAGAGAGAGAGAGAGAGAGAGAGAGAGAGAGAGAGAGAGAGAGAGAGAGAGAGAGAGAGAGAGAGAGAGAGAGAGAGAGATACGCTTATCCCCCAACATAAATATATATCAATACGCAGAGCAAGTAAATACAAACACATACAAAAATCGCGTTTCAGCAAGGAATTCTCAACATTGCAATACTGGAAGCACTAAATCGAATAACTGGTACTATCATAAGCAAGGCTGAGTGAGCCCCACCACATCACGTATCAGGCCCTAACGGTATGCGGGGAAAGACACAGGTTTAATCAGTAATACTACACACGTTATTTCTTTAACGCTCAAGATAAAAATGTTGAAGATGAACACGCACTGTAAAGATCTCCAGGATAGGAACAAACAAACCCGAAGGAGCGACAGAATGAAAGAAGTGGAAGGTGGCGGAAGTGAGAGAAATAATGGTGGGAAGGAGGAGGAGGAGGAGGATAGAATAAAAATAGTAGGGATGTTGGAGGTTAGGAAGATACGTGAGGGAGGGAATGGAGAGGAGTAAGGAGAAAATGGGTAAAAGAAAAAGTGAGAATAATGACGAGAGCAATAAGGACTTAAAAAAAAATGTGGATAAATAAGGAGAGTTTAGTAATGGAGTTGGAGATTCAACTAAAAAAAAAATGTGGATAAACAAGGAGAGTTTAGTAATGGAGCTGGAGATTAAAGATGAAAGTGATGAGGGGAAGTAAAAGTGGAGAGAGAAAGGAAAAGAACTTCAGGGAGATATGATAAAAGAAACTTCATTAAGAGACGTTTGAGGTCAGGAAGGTGTAACAGAGTGGGGGGAAGTGAAGAGCAAGTGAGTGGAAAAGAAGTGTAAATAATGACGAAAGTGATGAGAAGACCTAATAGAAGTGGGAAGCTTGCCTCACTCATCACTGCATCTTCCACCTACAGTTGCCCTCTCCCTCTCTCTCTCTCTCATCACCCTTTCTCTATCCCCATATACCCTAATGACCAGTTTATCACCAACAACCAACATTGGATTTACATATCTGTATTCATCACGCTGTATTCTACGTACCTATTACACCAGTTGAAGTTCGTGTGGTTATGTCTAAAAAATATATTTAAATTCAACTTATCTTCGTAACCTTTTGACGCTAATGGCGATAGGCACGCACGAAGGCAATAAAACACTTATTACTTCACTTTAATAACCATAAAGGATTTTACTAACCGAAAATAAAGCTACAAACACTAAAAGATGGGAACCATTCGATCACCCGTTTTGGTGCCAGTGGCGCTTTTCGAAATTATGTTAACGAGCACCAGACTATTTAATTAAATTTGAAGGGAGAAAGTATAGAAGTTAGAGGGTTAAACTGTCACTAGAATTATTTGAAAACTCAAATAATCTATGAAAAGAACATGTTAAAATATCACTAACATCACGAAAGACCTCTTGAAAGGCCTAATGACATACAAAAACACTTCTGAAAACCCCAATAAGTTATATAGAAGAACGTTAAAATATCACTAAAATTACGAAAACTGTCTTGAAACCCCAATGACACAAAAGGGCATGTGTAACTACACATGAAAACACTTGAAAATCCCAATAACTTACACAAGAGTCTACGCAGCAGTTAAAGGGTTGAATCATAAGAACATAAGAAAATAGGGAAAGCTGCAAGAAGCCATCAGGCCTACACGTGGCAGTCCCTGTGTGAAACATACCTATTTCCACTTATCATTCCCATTTATAAATTTATCTAATTTTCCTTTAAAGCTCCCCAATGGCTCAGCATTAACAACCTGATTACTGAGTCCATTCCATTCACCTACCATTCTCTTTGAGAACCAATTCCTTTCTATCTTTTTCTTGCACCTAAATTTTTCAATCTTGAACCCATTATGTTTTATCCTGATTACTAATCCTGAGAATTTTGCTTACGTCACCCTTGTTATATCTCCTGTACCCATCACTGCATTCATGAAAGCGCTCTTGGACACCTCAACAGCTTACATAAGAGCCTGATTAGCAATCATCATTATCATGAAAAAATTCTTGAAAATTCCACTGACGTACGTATACAAGAATCATGAGAACACTCTCATTAATTCCCAATGACTTACACAAGAACACAATAAGTCATAGATATTTTTCTCACGCACACATTCTGTATTATTGCAAACCCTCATTTCATTATCATTTTCTCTTGCTTTATTAGTTGACATCCATGCATCCTCTTGCTTGTCCGTTATCATTAATGAACGGATCTGCATGCGCGCGCGCACACACACACACACACACACACACACACACACACACACACACACACACACACACACACACACACACACAACTAATGTATAACGCGGCAGTATTTCTTCCATGTGGATGTTTGAAGGTCATTTGGCTACTTCTTGTGTAATGTTGCCCAGTAAGCCACTTTCCCGCAGTTACGTACATACATACATGCATGAAGTCACTAGCTGTTTTTTTCTTTTTTATTGCTGCATCATAATTAGTCACAGCAAATACATACATTCTCATTCTCTCTCTCTCTCTCTCTCTCTCTCTCTCTCTCTCTCTCTCTCTCTCTCTCTCTCTCTCTCTCTCTCTCTCTCTCTCTCTCTCTCTCTCTTACTAGGCAATATCAGATTATTAACATTCATGCTCTTCTTTTCAGATCCTCCTAATACATTAAACAATAACCACATCTCTCTCTCTCTCTCTCTCTCTCTCTCTCTCTCTCTCTCTCTCTCTCTCTCTCTCTCTCTCTCTCTCTCAGTGCAAAAGGCTACTTACGGCTTGAGGAACTGGAACCCATGGATGCACACGAGGATGTTTCCGAAACCGTCCACTTTGAGCAGGTTGCCATAAGTGCGATCGAACCACAGTCCCCTAGAATGGAGAAGGGGAAAAAGGAAAGACGTTACCACCACCACCACCACCACCACCACCACCATTACCACCACCATCACCAGCATCATATATTCCACTCATCACCCATTAATATCCATAAGTGTGAAAAAAAAATGTTTGCAATGACAGAAACAGCGATAAATAAAAGAAACTAAGTTAATTTTGTTTCTTCAAGGCTAGATTACTATTTAAGAGACAAGTACAAAAAATAAGTTTGTATAAATTTACAGATGATCACGGAAAAAAAATGCCTACCAGTGAAAGGGTTAAAATTTTACCCATACACTTGAATATATAGGTGTAGGTGTTTCGTCATTAATCATTATGCCCTCCTGATTCTCTGGAAGTTATTGTTATTGTTGGTAAATTGTTCAGACAGAGGGTCACCTTTAACTCTTTCACTGCTGAAATCCTTATTTGTTAATTTCCAAAGTATTGCTTAATTAAACCTTTTCCTTAGTCAATAACTACTGTGAGACATTTCCTCTTGTTCTACAGACACTTCCAAACATATACGAACTAGAAAATCTAAAATATATCTTTTTTTATCCCTTCTTTCTTGTACGTGCTTATAACGATACCATACATTGTTCTTAGTGCTGTGAATCGTTGTTTATCGTAGTGAAATGGTTAAAAATAAGGCTGCTTTCAAGTTGTGAGAGGTATTCATTCATCCCGCCTTGGAAGCAGAAGACGTAGAAAACAATCGCTACCTCAGAGTTGTCAAGTTGTTACTGTGTCTTTCCTGCTTGTCTGATATACTTTAACAGCAAGTATGACTCCGATGAGGTCCCAAAAGATGAAAATTACTGGCCACGTTTCGCTCAGACTCTGAAAACCTCTTCACGAAATGCCACGCAAGGAATTATTCATCTTATAGAAAGCTCCTCGAGATTACACTGAAAAAAAAAAAAAAGAAACAAAGAGTAAAACAACAGTAGAAAGTCGACAGTGCTGAGGTAGCCGTTGCTCTCTCTCTCTCTCTCTCTCTCTCTCTCTCTCTCTCTCTCTCTCTCTCTCTCTCTCTCTCTCTCGTCATTTCCTCCCTCTCTTCCCTCCCTCCTCTTTATCGAATATTTAATCTCCTTGCTCGCTTGCTTGTTTGCCTCCCCTTTCTCTCCTCATGCCTTCTTCCTCTCTCTCTCTCTCTCTCTCTCTCTCTCTCTCTCTCTCTCTCTCTCTCTCTCTCTCTCTCTCTCTCTCTCTCTCTCTCTCTCCTTACCTGATAGGGAAGCACGGGTCATACTCGAACTCCTTAATCTCCTCAGGGTAGCCCACGTCAATGAGCCTCTCCTTCAGAAAGTTGAAACCCAACGTCTCATACTGCGGTGACTTGTACTCTGTGTGGGGAAGACGAGTGCGTATCATGATAATATGCCGTCAAGCTGTGTGTGTGTGTGTGTGTGTGTGTGTGTGTGTGTGTGTGTGTGTGTGTGTGTGTGTGTGTGTGTGTGTGTTTAGAATTTTAGCGCCACCACCATCACACACACACACACACACACACACACACACACACACACACACACATACACACACACAGCCAACGACAACAACACACAGGAAATGCCATAGACAAACTTCTCTGCCTGACAATTGAAAATGGGAGAAAACTTATAAGAGAGAGAGAGAGAGAGAGAGAGAGAGAGAGAGAGAGAGAGAGAGAGAGAGAGAGAGAGAGAGAGAGAGAGAGAGAGAGAGAGAGAGAAAATCATCATATGGAAATCGACATCAAACACTGAAATATTTCCTTACATATAATTGAGTTTAGTAATGCGGGAATCTTATATCTCAGTGTGTGTGTGTGTGTGTGTGTGTGTGTGTGTGTGTGTGTGTGTGTGTGTGTGTGTGTGTGTGTGTGTGTGTGTGCATGTGTGTGTTATGACCACCACTTCTGCTTCATTCATTCCTCCTCTAAACAAGCTACAACTATTTTCCACAACAGCCAGTCACTCCACTCATTCGCTTTCCTCTCACCATGAACACGGTATAATATGTATAATCGTATTCCACCCCACGGCCTTCCCTGCTAGAGGCGCTCGTCTCCGTCGCAGCAAACCAGCTTGAGAGTAACGAAATTTCTCCCCAGTGACCCTCCACACCTTTTCCTTCATCTGATAACGCCTATACAGTCACGAAAAGATCCTTTTTTTTTTTTATAACTTCTCTATAACTTCTACACCGTGCCTTTAGTTATTGTAGGTATTACTACTACCATGCGGTACCTGTGGAGGTTAAGTCGGATCATATTCTGAAACACTTCTGCGCGCATCTCTACTACTTTCAAAAGGCTCTAATTGAAGTGGCACAGATTTTTAAGGGTGTTTTTACGTTTCCAGTGGCAAGTTAACAGGGTTTCTATATTATTAACAAGAGAAACATTCTTGAGAACCTGGCTAATCATTTCTGTGGCCCTGGGAATTAGTCATGGTGAAAGAACAGGGGGTTTCTGAATATGGGCCGAAAGCTTCCATTAGTAACACAGGAGTGGGGAATACGAAGGGTATGAACAGGTGTTGCGAGAGGGTGCGGATGCGAGACGGTAAAGGAATTCTTTTCCCCTCGAGCTGTGTGGTGGAAAGGCGAAGGGCGGCGGTCACCCAGGAAAAGGCGTGCGTCTTCTGGTATTTAGTACTGAGAATGGAGGATGGCTGGCTCGTTGTGGTGAAAATAAAAAAAATAAAATAAAAATAAATAAAAATACATAATATATATATATATATATATATATATATATATATATATATATATATATATATATATATATATATATATATATATATATATATATATATATATATATATATAAAACACTACAACTTCTACTAATAATGATAATGAAAAAAAAACGATAAAATAAAAATAAATGAATGAGTGAATGAAGAAAGGAGGAAAGAGAAAGAAAACAAGAAGTGAATAAATAAATAAATAAATAAATAAATAAATAAATAAATGTATAAATAAATAGCATGAAAAAAAACTAAATAAACACATAAAAAAATAAACTTGATTGTGAAAGAGGTAGAGGGACAGGATTCAAAAGAGGTGGACATTACATTTAGTTGGTATAATTTGAGTTACAGTAAGTTCATAAGCAAAATCACATAAATACAAAAGTACATACATGGACACACAAGATACACAAAGTTTCCTACGTGTGTTGGTTTTAAGTCTATATATATATATATATATATATATATATATATATATATATATATATATATATATATATATATATATATATATATATATATATATATACATATATATATATATATATATATATATATATATATATATATATTGTTTCCATGACTGTCATTTGAACTTCACCTAACATTACACACACACACACACACACACACACACACACACACACACACACACACACACACACACATCAACAAACCATTTGTTATTATTATTATTATTATTATTATTATTATTATTATTATTATTATTATTATTATTATTATTATTATTATTTTCACTTATTTTACACACATTCAACCAGCATACCTCTCTCTCTCTCTCTCTCTCTCTCTCTCTCTCTCTCTCTCTCTCTCTCTCTCTCTCTCTCTCTCTCTCTCTCTCTTTCTCTCTCTCTCTCACCCCGTGTTGAGATTTCTTTGAATAGGCCTACCGCGGTAACCGGTTCGGGCAATGTCACCTTTAGTTGTGAGGCGCGCTTCCGGGTGAGGTAGTTTCTGGTTCGATTCCTGGAGACGAGCACCCTTACCCGTGGTGTTTTAAAGCCTACGTGCCACAACACAAACACTTCCTGGTGGGCTGGCATGCGTCTCGAGCTGCTCGCTGATAGTGCATTGTTAAAGGAATGGCTGGCACGCTTCCTGTCCACTTAACCATTTTATTAATTATACTTTTATTTGTTTATTCATTAGCTAATTTATTTTATTATTATTATTATTATTATTATTATTATTATTATTATTATTATTATTATTATCATTATTATTATTACTATTTATTATATTCTTCTTCTTCTTCTTCTTCTTCTTCTTCTTCTTCTTCTTCTTCTTATTATTATTATTATTATTATTATTATTATTATTATTATTATCATCATCATCATCATTATTATTATTAGTATTATCATTATTATCTTACCTACCATTTTATTATTACTTTATTTTTATCATTATTTCTTTTCTTTCTAGAGATGCTACAAAGACGAGCGGTGCTTTTGGTGTGGACGAGAATTGCAACTCATTCAATATACGTATGTACCTCACTCAGTCTTAAGGTACATGACCCTCGCCAACCGTCTCATCACTTCGGCTCCCAATCCTTAAAAAAAAAAAAAAAAAACGTATCCGTGTCTCATTTTTGACCACTTTCAACAGGATCTAGTGGAAGTTATTGGCGCTTTCAAGGCTGTTTTTTTAATAATTCTGTTGATAATTAGACAAGGATTATGTACAGCGAAAAAAAAAAAAAAAAATGTGCCCCTATTAACCTGACTATACTTATGCTGAGTGGCCTTTGAAAGCAATATCAGTGGGATAATAATGCGTTGAAGAGCATGCCAGATGTTTTCATGATTTTACTTTTCAGTGATAGTTAGTCAAGGATTATGTACTATCAATGGGGAAAAAAAAAACAACTATACTAACGTAACGAATCATGTTGTGTGACCTTTGAGATGATAATGATGAGATGATGACCACGATAAATTGCAAGGGTGTTTTCATGGTTATAGTGTTATCGAAAAAAAAAAAAAAAATCCATAATCGAACTAATCATGTTTTGTGGCCTTCGAAATCAGTCGCAATGAGAGAATAATGTACTGATGAACATGCGAGATTTCAAAGGCGTTTTCACGATTCTAGTGGTAGTTTAACAAGGAGTATGTACCATTAAGACGAAAAGATATCCATTACAACCTAACTCATCGTTCTGTGGGCTTAGAATAATCCCAGTGAGAGAATGATGAGCTGATGAACAAGAGCGATTTCGAGGGTGTTTTTATGAGTAGTGGTAGTTCATCAAAGACTGTGTACTATAAAAAAATAAATAAAAAAAAAAAGAAAAGAAACACCCACAATAATCTCATTGATCTTGTTTCTGGCCTTTGAAAACCATCCCAATGAAAAAATAATGCGTTTACGAACACGAGAGATTTCAAGGAGGGTTTTCATGATTTTACTGATAGTTTAACAATGATTACGCACGATCTAAGTGAAATACTACCCACAACAGCCTAACTAATCATGCTTGTGGCCTTTGAAGACAATTCCAAAGAGCACTGTGTTCATGAGCAAAAGCTATTTCAAGATTGTTTTCATGATTTTAGTGATAATTCAACAAGGATTACGAACAATCAAAGGGGAAAAAGAAATCCACAGTATACTAACTAATCGTTTTGTGGCCCTTGAAACAATCCCAGTGACAGGAGAATGCCCTGATGAACACGACCATCCATCCATCCATCCATCCATCCCAGGCAGCCAGCCAGCCAGCGCTCCTCTCCCCGCTGACCTGGATACCTAATTTATCCTTTCCCCACTCCTGCGTCCTCTTCCCCTCACCTAATGCTATACAAATGCGACCTATAAATAGTCTCACATGCACGCCCTCCACCACACTGACGAGGTTTGAATATCACTAACAAGCCCTGGAGATCGTAAGGGACAAGGATAAGGTTACGGGACGGTTAGGTTGCACAGTCGTGGTCAAAGCTCATGCACTCTTCCGCTCTCATTCTCCACTGTGCTGGGATGTTACACTTACGATCTGGCAATACTGCAGGTCGAGTGGCTAATACGTAGGTAGTATGTACGGCTAAGGGTCGTAGTATTGAGAAAATGCTTACTTGGTGTAAGCCTGAGTGATGAAAGCGTAACACTGAGTGGCATTCCTTTTTTTCTATCGAAATATATAATTCACTAGTTCTCATTTTTTTTTTCCTTCTTCTTTCATGTATTTCTTATACCAGGTTAGAATTTCCCCAATAGCACATGAGAAAAATAACATAAGCTTTTTTAGATAACAGATTTTTGTTTATATATATATATATATATATATATATATATATATATATATATATATATATATATATATATATATATATATATATATATATATATATATAATATATATATATATATATATATATATATATATATATATATATATATATATATATATTCGACTTTTTTGGTAGAGATATTTATCGGGATTTTCTTTTTCCTGATTTTTTTCTTCTCTTGGGTTTTCCTCCCTTGGGTATAAAATAATAATAAAAAAATAACCACAACCTTCTCTCTCTCTCTCTCTCTCTCTCTCTCTCTCTCTCTCTCTCTCTCTCTCTCTCTCTCTCTCTCTCTCTCTCTCTCTCTCTCTCTCTTTCTCTCGCGCACCCACACACGTCTGGGTGCGTACGCCTGGGGAAACAAAACATTCACTCACTTCTCTTCATTGCAGTCATGATACAAAATCGAATACCGGAGCACTCTTAAAAGTTCTATTTCCTCATATGGAGTATTTTCAAAGGCCACAGAGACGACTAATCGTGTTTTTATGAGAGCTTTTCCTATTAACGATGTAGAATCCTTGTTAAACTATCACTAAAATCATGAAAACACATTTAAAAACCTCCAGTGACTTCCACTAAAACTTTTTTTGAAGAGGTCGAGATAAAACACACGTGAGCCTATGCATTATTTTCAAAGTCCACAGATGAACAGTCGTGTTATTATGAATGCTTTTCTTATTAATGATGTAGAATCCTCGTTAAATTAACATTACAATCATGAAAACTCCAGAAAATTCATATTAATAATGCAGAATCCTTGTTAAATTATCACTAAAATTATGAAAACACCCTTAAAAACCTCCAGTAAGTTTCAGTTCAGCCTTCTGAAACAGCAGAAATAAGACACCCTGAAAATATGGACACAAGAGTCTTCCCTCAATCTTAAATTTTTCCAATCTATCTGTAGTTTGTCAGCAATTTGGTTTGCAGGAGACTGTCGGTACGCAAGATGACTAATGACAGAGAGAAAAAAAAAAAAAAAAAAAAAGCAGAAAACATGGTGCAAGTGGAGCAGGTCACTCAACATCTGGCCAAGACTGTACCTAAAGCAGCAGCAAGACCCGGCCTACCTACGTGAAAGTTTGGGTACGCCAGGGAAGAGACACAGACAAAGGGTAGTAGGGCAACAGGTGAGTGGAGGGAGCAACGTCGCCTACCTGCCAGCGTGTAGTCCATGTCGAACCCATAGTAGCGGATCTTCTCCAGGTGGAGGCTGCGGTTGACGAAGACTCTGTGGGTGAAAGAGAGAAAGGTAGAATATAGTAAGGTCCTGCTTAATACGACACTAAAGGTTAATCCAGTACAAGATATATGTGTACAGTCGGAAGTTAGGTAACATGCCTCATTCACGTCCATTATGTTTAATAGAATTTTCCGTCAATCTAAGTCCTCCGAACTGCTACGAATCTGTCAGTTGTTCCCTTAGGGGGCTGTCAGCTACAAAGGACTTAAGGTTGAGGGAAAACTTTACTGAACACAATGGAAGTCGCAGTCAGAAGTTGATTGGTTTGCGCTTGCTTCCACTGTTCTTCGTGTTTTCCCACAATCTTGAGTCCTCTGATCTGCAACTGTCAGCTATAGGAGACTTCAGATTGAGGGAAAACACAAAGTGCAGCGGAAGTAAGTGCATAAATACTCGACTTTTGACAACGGCTGTAGGTGTTTGCTTCTCATTCCCTCGGTTCTTCAGCTTCCACATCTACAACCGTGGACAGAGATGGGCGAGGGCAAGAGGCGAGGTAGATAAAGCAAATCTGTTATAGTGTTCTGCCTCCCTCTCCACTCTCCTTCCCTTCAGCGGCGCGAAGAGAGGGACGAGAGGAAGAGATTGTGTGGTAGCCTGCTATTGTGTTCCCTCCTTCCTCGCCTCATTATCACTGGTGGAAGGAGAGGGACATAAAGAGGTGTGAGGGTTAGATGAGGAGGGTTAAGTCTAAGAAGTCTCCTGCAGTGTTCCTCTATAGTGTTCCATCCTCCCTCGCCTTCCTCATTTTCCATATCTCAGCAGTGCAAGGATAGGAACAAGAGAAGATGTCTAAGGAGTAAGCAATAACGTTCTCCTCTCTCTCCTTTCTTGTCCTCTGTGCTTCAGCTATGCAAGGAAGGGAGGCGTTTTCACAGGAGGGACAGTGTTAAAGGAATCTGCTGTTGTACCAAGGATTTTGAATGGTGTAACTATGACTGTTATTTCTCGGTGTATTGTAAAGGTTTAAGTCCTCCCATAAAAACATACTGAACTGTGCGGTGGGTCTTACAATGTTGTTTCTTTACTGCGAAGTGTGCGGAGTGGAGGAATGTGCAGACAACCGCCACAGTATAATGTTCTGTGTCATCATTTCAAAACATTTCTAAAAACAATACAATACGAGGGAAAATGATACACAGGTGTTCCTTGTTGCTGTACACCTTGTGATGATGCTACTTGTGTTTACCTGCTGTCGTACGTGGAGTGCTGTCACAGTAATTGCTGCTGCTGCTGCTGCTGCTGCTGCTGCTGCTGCTGCTGCTGCTACAGCTACTACTACTACTACTACTACTACTACTACTACTACTACTACTACTACTACTACTACTACTACTACTAACGCAAATGATTCCGTTATTCTGGTGCATTGATTCAATCAGTCACTACAACTACTGTTCTCTTCCTCCTCCTCCTATTACAAGCAATAATAATACTCATCTTCATACAACTAATACCTCTATTACCATTACTCCTCCTTCCACTACTGCTGCTACGACTACTAACACACTACATCATAAAACAGACACCAAGCACAACAATGGCTACACTGTGGACGGGCGCGCTGGTGTTGTAGGTGCGCGGGCGGAACAAGAGGATTGGGAGAGGCAGAAGAGACACTCACCGCTTTGCTGGCACCTCATGACCTTTGTGTAGAGTGCCGTAACTGATCATGGCGGGCTGCACGAAGACGCGTCCACCACTGTCGGAACTCCTGCTGCTGTAGTCTCTCACCACACTGCGCGTCACTAGGCACACTAAGGGTTTATAATAGTTTTTTTTTTTTTTTTCTTGCTTCCTCTGCCTATTACTTTTTTTTCCAAGTGTCAGGGACTGTGATATGTTAGTCAGTCTGTTATAGCAAACGTCACTTGCCAGGAACAGGATAACGGGATAGATAGACTGATAACCTGCATGATGGAACATTGACTTACATTAACATTCTCTTTAAAAAAAACATAGTAGAGATAGATAGTGCCTCTCTCTCTCTCTCTCTCTCTCTCTCTCTCTCTCTCTCTCTCTCTCTCTCTCTCTCTCTCTCTCTCTCTCTGACCCCCACAAGTAAAAGTAGTTCAGAGACACTGTTGAGTCAATACTGAGGCAAAGAGTACGTGGCCTAGGGCGGGTGAGGGGACCGGGGAGGCGGGCAGGGCAAGGTAGGGCAAGGGAGGTGGTATAGGTGGGGCAGGGTGTTGGTGTGTTGAGGTGCGCTGGGATATAAAGTACACACGCCCCGCGTAAAGTGGTGGACGATGAACCGTGCGCTGTACTTTACACCGGCAGGAGAATAAAGCGCGGGGCTGAGGACGAGTGGCCAAGGGTGAGAAAAAGGAGGTTGGACTGATTCCCGGCTCTCTACTCTCCTATTTTTAATAGCTCATCCGCGACGACTGATCTTCGCGCTTGCACGCACGCACGCACGCACGCACACGGGGCGCGCTTGCACACACACACACACACACACACACACACACACACATACACACACACACACACACACACACACACACACATTTCACTCAACAAGTTTTTATCTTTTTTTTTTTCTTATTTTCCCAAACAAAGATGAACAAACAAAAGCGCCTTTTAAAAATTACCAATCACGCGTAAAGCACGTGTCGAGTCTCTTACTACTGACAGAGCACAACACACTGCCAACACCTGTACAATCTTAACGTCAACATTTGCACTCATGCCACGTAATATAACAGCCTCGGAGTCTCTGTCTAGGAATGGAACCAAAGATGTCTCCAGCTCAGGTTGTCCTTTCCCACTGGTAGGTGTCATGATGCCTCCCTCTAACCTTCGCTATTTTAACTTCTGCAACATTTCGAGGTTTTGTATCTAACCTGCAAACTGAGGGACCATCACTATACCTCCTCCAAACCTCACCTTCTATTCCACACTGAAAATCAGGTGTTCGAGGAAGACAGGAGGAAAGAGCCACTACTCCAGAAGAAAACCAGATACTGGGAAAATTATTAATTGATGAGAAAAAGAAAAAGAAAAAGCGAAAGAAATATTATACAAATTTTAGAAGAAACGAGAACAAAAGAAGAGAAGAGAATAATAAGGGAAGCACCGTTGAATGAAGACATTTTTCCGACAACAACCTGAACCTGATCAGCCTGAACACTGGCTGCTGACCCTTCTCCGTTCCCTCATACTGTATCCTCGACTTCAAACCAAAGTTGGCTGTTGCATTCAATATTCTTGACCTTTTCCTAACTTTCAGCTTATTCTCTCAAACTGTTCTGTTACGAGACTTGTCCAATCATAATCTTTATTTCTGTCACTTGTCCTATCGCTCCAGTACCGCCTCTGGACCCACCAAAGCAGAAGCTGAATTGGCTACGAAATTTGGAACAGAAGAAAGAGGAAAACTCGCCAGGAATAAAAGAAATGACAAGAGAAGCAAGGAAAATACAAACGCAAGTGGGAGTCTAAGCAAAGGCAATCCCACGCCTACCACTGAACTAGACTGGGACTGACCAACTCTTTAATTTCTTCACCAGCAGTTTCTTTTTGGGAGCGGCGTTATAAGCGTGTCTCTCTCTCTCTCTCTCTCTCCTCTCTCTCTCTCTCTCCTCTCTCTCTCTCTCTCTCTCTCTCTCTCTCTCTCTCTCTCTCTCTCCGTACTCCTTAACATGGAAAAAAAAACTCCGTACTCCTTAACATGGAAAAAAAAAAAAAAAAGAGACCTCAAAGGAGGCGATACACCTGACCACACCTGCCTATAAACTCATCGCCAGTAAACACACTCACGAATTCAAGGTATTTCTTACGATAACTTCAGCACTTCCTGGATTTTGTCAGGGTAGCGGGGGATCGCTTTCGTCACCCCCGTGCTACCGTAAGATATGATTAGATAGTAATTACTGTGCGCATCCTTATCACCCGCGACGACTTGACTCATCACCTTACGTCATGGCGTTCCTCCGTGCGACTGACGTAATAGCTGTGCTCTCTCTCTCTCTCTCTCTCTCTCTCTCTCTCTCTCTCTCTCTCTCTCTCTCTCTCTCTCTCTCTCTCTCTCTCTGCACCACATGGTTATAAACTTATTTGGTGCTTATAACCAATGCGATTTAACTCTCTCTCTCTCTCTCTCTCTCTCTCTCTCTCTCTCTCTCTCTCTCTCTCTCTCTCTCTCTCTCTCTCTCTCTCTCTCTAACGACCCGACTTTACGACACACAGCATCGTCATTTCCTTCAAAACATCAATGAGAATTAACATTCTGAACAGGTCTCTCATTTCCCTTTCCCTTCTCTTCCCTTGTTTACTTGGCGCTAACAAACTCGAGAGCTCTTCAAACTTCCTTCCGTGCCAATCTTCAGGTTCACATTACCTAATAGTTTACCTTATCTTGAAATCATTCGTAATACTTGTCCCAGGTACGTTCTTCAAGGGCAGTTCGACTTGATCCTTATCTTTTTAAACGTTAATCATCACGAACCAACAGAACTCCACTACAGAGCAAGGTTCGCTAAGCCTTCCTCTCCACTCATCTCTTGTCACCTATCCTTTCGTGTATTGCAGGTCGCCCCAGAAAATTTTTTACTCCATCTACTTCTCTTGTCTGTCCTGCTGTCTACTCATCATCATTGCTATACTCCACACAAAGGATCGTATTCTGGAACGCAAAGCTTCTTTCTTATTAGCTCATATCTTGTCAACTATCCGATCGTGTATTGCAAGTCATCCTATTAAAACTTCGCTCTATCTAGTCCTCTTGTCTGTCCTGCTGCCTGTTCTTCATCACCAGATTACTATACTCCATTTTCTAAGGATAATGTTCTTTTGCACCTTGTTCTTTTATCACGACTCATCTCTTGCCATCTATCCGTTCGTATTCCAGGTCGCTTCAGTAAAATTTCATCTAGTTCTGCCTGTCCTGTTGTTTTTTAGTCATCCCTAGATTGCTATACTCGGTTACTCAAAGGACCGAACTCTTTGCTTTCTCATTAGGACTATCCTTAAAGGCTACACATGATTAATCAGGTTCTCAAAGGTGCTCTTCTACCATTAATGACACAAATCCCTAGCAAAACCCTCACCAAAATCGTGGAAAGACCTTTGAAAAAAAAATTCCAATAATTTCCACCAGCGCCTGTTAATTGTGCGAAACAAGAGGAAATGTTTAAGGAAAAATGTCATTGAACGAGTATCTATAAATTACTTAAAGCATCACATGTTCATCTCATAACCAGTTTTTGTGTGTGCGTAAATTGCACTTAAGTAAGTCTTACATAACATCCTTAGTCTTGCGTCTGAGTAATGGGTGCGATATATCAAGGCCGCGCGTAAGAGACCGCCTTGCCCTGAGTGGGGTGAGAAACTCGTAACATGGGAAAAGAATGTTTGCCATGCCGTGCTCCGCCAGGCAACAGCGGCCTTGGGACTGTGCTGGCTATGCTTGGCTATGGCTATCATTCTAACCTTGAATTCTCCCCCCAACCCCCATCTCTCTCTCTCTCTCTCTCTCTCTCTCTCTCTCTCTCTCTCTCTCTCTCTCTCTCTCTCTCTCTCTGCTCTGCTCTGAAAGTTAACGAAAGACGTCAGTCAGTCAGAGAGAGAGAGAGAGAGAGAGAGAGAGAGAGAGAGAGAGAGAGAGAGAGAGAGAGAGAGAGAGAGAGAGAGAGAGAGAGAGAGAGAGAGAGAGAGAGAGAGAGAGAGAGAGAGAGAGAGAGAGAGAGAGAGAGAGAATATTCTTGTTAATTTTCACAAAGCTCACACTTATCACTACCCTACTTAAAAACGAATAAACAGTATCGTTGATAAGACATGGCGCGCCTGACGACAAGTTTCCCTCATAGTCGCACATTTATTTCTTCATTTCCATTACCAAGGCAAGTGTGGACCTGCAGGGATCTAACTAACAAGGACTACCAACACACACACCAAAGCAAACACACGGCGAGCTTTTTTGACACTGGCGAAAGAAAGAAAGAAAGAAAGAATGAAAGAAAGAAAGAAAGAAAAATGAAGGAAGGAGCGAAATAATAATAATAATAATAATAATAATAATAATAATAATAATAATAAGAAGAAGAAGAAGAAAAGAAGAAGAAGAAGAAGAAGAAGAAGAAGAAGAAGAAGAAGAAGAAGAAGAAGAAGAAGAAGAAGAAGAAGAAGAAGAAGAAGAAGAAGAAGAAGAAGAAGAAGAAGAAGAAGAAGAAGAAGAAGAAGAAGAAAGAAGAAGAAGAAGAAGAAGTAAGAAGAAGAAGAAGAAGAAGAAGAAGAAGAAGAAGAAGAAGAAGAAGAAGAAAGAAGAAGAAGAAGAAAGAAGAAGAAGAAGAAGAAGAAGAAGAAGAAGAAGAAGAAGAAGAAGAAGAAGAACAACAACAACAACAACAACAACAACAACAACAACAACAACAACAACAACAACAACAACAACAACACCAACAACAACAACAACATAAGAAAATAAGGGAAGCTACAAAAAAGTAATAAGATCTACATGTGAGATTTCCTGTAGGAGGATTAAGAAGGAAGGAAGAAAGAAAGAAAGAAAGAAAGAAAGGAAGGAAGGAAGGAAGGAAGGAAGGAAGGAAGGAAGGAAGGAAGGAAGGAAGGAAGGAAGGAAGGAAGGAAGAATGAAAAAAGAGGAAAAGAATGTGATAAATAGATAAATAATTAAAAGAAAGATTGAAAGAAAGAAGAAAAGAGGAAGAATAGAAAAAAAAAACAAGAATAAAAGAAGGAAGAGAAAAAAAAGAGAGGAAGAGAAGGAGGAAAAAAGAGGATACGAAGACGAAGATGAAAAATAAAAACTAATGTAGGATACAGCAAAACTTATTATTCTAGAGCACATCTTGTCGTTCTTACTTATAAGCGTCTTCCTGGAACTAAATGTGTGTGTGTGTGTGTGTGTGTGTTGCGACTACTTGGGCGATGTTTATTACAAAGGGAAGGAAGGAAGGAAGGAAGGAGAGGAAGGAAGGAGGAGAGGAGAGGAGAGAGAGAGAGAGAGAGAGGAGAGAGAGAGAGAGAGAGAGAGAGAGAGAGAGAGAGAGAGAGAGAGAGAGAGAGAGAGAGAGAGAGAGAGAGAGAACCAAGGAGTCTATATAACTTCCAAAGCGAGAACCGACGCGGGGGAAGTGGTATCGGGCGGGAAGGGAAGATGTAGAGGGTAGGGAGGGATGATGCAGCACCATCACCCACGTGCCAGCAAGCGTGCCATCCGTCCCCGCCTCGCCCCCAGCTCTCACCCGCCCCACTCCGTCAGACAGTTCCTTACGAGTCACACCTTATATAACTCAGCCATCCTTACTGGTTCCTCCCTGTCTCTAACGCCCTGCTCCAGCTGCCTACTTCCTTCCTAGCAACGTGCTGGAACTGTCTTTTGAAACGCTGCTATCTCTCATCTGAACGGTTTTCAAAGGGCTTGGGAATTAATCGGGTTCTCATGGGTGTTTTTTTTTTATATTCATGGTGGAGAATGCTCACTGAACGATAACCAGAATCATGAAAACACGTCAGATAGAGTTAATAACTTTCACATATCGTAGAATCATAATTAAAGTATCACTAGTCATATAAGCCCCTTCCCCACTCAGAACAGAGAGCGAAGTGTTTTTGTTGCTGGTGTTTGGAGTCCTTGGTAGTCGCTGGTTGCCCTGACGCCGCAGTTATCTGTGGTCTTAACTGTGACGTTTTGATCATGCTACTCTGTCTGCTAGAAACGTGATGTGTGTGTGTGTGTGTGTGTGTGTGTGTGTGTGTGTGTGTGTGTGTGTGTGTGTGTGTGTGTGTGTGTGTGTGTGTGTGTGTGTGTGTGTGTGTGTGTGTGTGTGTGTGTGCGCGTAGTTCCGAGAAAGATCTAATCATTATACACGTCACCGAATTTCTTGCACGTTTTATTTTATACAATATAGGTAGGTATATTTCATACAGGGACTGCCACGTGTAAGCCTGATGGCTTCTTGCTACTTCCCTTATTTCTTATGCTCTTAATATGAAGTAAAATAACAAATAAATAAACAAAACACACACACACACACACACACACACACACACACACATCAATATACTCGTAACATAACATGGGAGCGTAACACATCTAATGAAGACTTCCTACCAAAGCAAACAAACTCCTACACAATCACATACAAGACCATAATTTTTTAACACTCTTGGGCAGCACCTTGACTACTTTCAAAAGGCTTTTTTTTTTTTTTTATGGTTCTAATGACAGATTAACAAGATTTCTACATTATTAACAGGAGACACACTCTTGAGAACCCGGCAACTTATCTCTGTGGCCTTGGAAAATAGCTGTGGTGAGAGAGCAAGGCGCCCTTAGCAAAGGATTAGGTGGGTATTCTCGTGTGTTCTCAAGGTACGTATGCAACAGCTTCCCCTCACCAGCTGGCCACGAATAACTGTCATTCTGAGTTACCAGCTGAATGATGTGCTTCCTTTTCCACCTCTTCGTCTTCCTCCTCCTTCTCCTCCCCTTCCCATGTTCTTCGTCTCCTCTACCTGTTTCTCGTTCTTTCTTTTTTTTTTTTTTATCCTTCTCTCGTTTTTTTTCTTGTTCTCCTCCTTTTCCTTCCCCTCGTCCTTTTCCATCTCCCCCCTTCCCTCGTTCTTCTCCTCTTCTTTCCTAGTTCTCTTCCTCCTCCCATCCCCGTTGTGATGAGGTTTATGAGTTCTGTTCTCTCACCCACGATAAGCTTTTACTAAGGTAGATAAGAAGTGATAAAACCAAGAAACATTACGCAACGGAACGAAAAAAAAAATCCATTCAGTTCAGTACGCGACGGATTTCTCATTCAGCAGTGGTCTATTTGCCGAGTTGATGACTGGTAAAGTAAACACCACAACGCCCACCACTACTATGCCACACGCTGATCACGTGTGGAAAACCGGTCTGTTGCTAATGCTTGCGTGGGTCCTTCCTAGTGGATCCGGCCCTATCACAACCCTAGCGTTCTTTAACATCCGGGTATAGGTAACAGATTATGAGCTACAAAATACTCCACTTCATTACATCATGTTACTTAGGCTCGTTTTCTTAAACGTTTTGCTCTCCCATCAGAACTATTTTTAAAGGCCACAGAAGTGATTATTCGTATTCTTATGGGCATTCTTTTCCTATTCATGACGTAGAATTCTTGTTAAACTACAATTAGAATAACAAAAACAAGCATCCTTAGAAATTCCCAAATAACTTCTAGCACAGCCTTTTAAATGTAAGATAAAGAAATGTTTACGTACATGATCTTCAGTCAGAATGGATAAAATACAATGCAATGATAGTAATAACGTTGGATGAGTAAATAGATGTCTTATAGCCCCCTACCTACTAAGACAAGAATCGTCTTTAATAAAATCCTCCACTGACATCTATTATGAAATCGATGCCGCGGAACTGAAGGGATTACATCTCCAGGCACATGTCTTGACACGCCACACGTATCACCATGCCACACCTCCATACAGCAACCCTGACTACGCCCTCCCCTAGATCCCCCACACCCACGCCCCTGCCCCTGCCTCTGCCCTAGCCCGCCGCCTGATCGTGTGTGTGTGTCTGTGTGTGTGTGTGTGTGTGTGTGTGTGTGTGTGTGTGTGTGTGTGTGTGTCGCGGTGGGCTAGCAACAAGGTTTAAATCCAGTACTTGGGAAAGAGTACCGCAACAACACAACAAAGGTTCCATTCATGATGATGCGGCCCGGGTTGACATCTCCAGCCATTGAGGTAGGTCCGCCGAGCTTTCTTGGGGGAGTTATTTGCACAATGAGTAATGGTGCTCTCCCTCCTCCTCCTCCTCCTCCCATATGAATAAAGGCCAGGAACATTTTATGCGTTTTCGTTTTTTTTTTTTTTTTTTTTTTTTTTGACAGTCTACAAAATAAAAACTCCCATGCTTCAAGATTCCAGTGTTTCGTCTTTACTTCTGGACAGGCTCTAGTGGTGGAGGTTGTTGAGTTCTTCGGTGTTTTCTATGATTCTATTGAAAATAAAATTAACGAGGATTCTACATTATTAACGGAAAGACATCCATGGAAATCTAATTTATAATTTCTCATGAAGTTTTCACGGGTGTTTTCATGATTCCAGCGATAGTTCAACAAGGACTCTGCATCGTTAATGAGAAAACACCCTTGAAAATCCAACTTATCATTTCTGTTGAGGTTATCAAGGATGTTTTCATGATTCTCATAACAATTTAACAACGATTTGACATCTTAAATAAAGAAAAAAAAATCAACGAAAACCGAGCTTATTACTTCAATAGCCCTTGACAGAATCCCTGATGGCAGAACAAAGCCTTTAAGAATACTGGCTGAAGTAAAAGGCGTTTGTTCCATTCTCTGCCAGATACTTGACCCTTGCCAGTACAACGACATCACTTTCATTATATTATGAAGGTCATTCAAAGAGTTTATAAGTTTAATATGATGTTTTTCTTCATTACAGAGTAAAAAAAAAAAAAAAAACATCTTTAATATCTATTATCAACGATAATTATGTGTATTTTCTTTATCATTAAACAACAAGTTTTGAAAGTTACTTGTGGTACTGAAAAGGTTGAGAAATAGCGTCGCTGACACACGAAAGATACCACACAAAGCTCCTCAAACAGTCTTGTACACTGAGTATCGCTTCTCTCTCCCCCACTAGCATAGATTAAATGTTTGTGAGTGTACATTCGGATGTGAACGCCTCAAATCATCTCTAGTATCCGGCCATAAGAGGGATACCAAGCGGATTTATACTGCAGGCGATGCTATTAGCGGAAATGTAGCGGTAGTGATACTGGAGTCGAACGTGAATTAGTGTTTGATATATATACAGTTCGATTTTGAAGCGAATAAGATGTTCTCACTCCAACTGTGTGTTATCTGTTCCCTCAATCTTAACTGACCTGCTGACAACTTAGTCTCACAAAAACCTGACACTGACAACTGAAATAACCCTCGCAGATAAGAAAACTTGACACTGAAGGAAAACTCTCAATTTGTGATTCCCAAACCCAAAGAAGTTTGAGGGTCACTGGACGGTCTCAGAAATGATTAGTAAATTGTAAACAAGTGTAGCTAACATATTAAAATAGCAAGTAATTAACACTACACGTACATGCATTTAGGGTTATCAGGTCAGCTCAGGAATGCATTTAGGATCCCAATCAGAAAAATTAGAGAATCACTGTTCTAAACACAGAAGGGAGTGAACGATGTTACTTGACTGCTGACCGATTTAACCTTCTCTCTTCATTAACTCTCATGTAACACTCCACAATGAATAAAAGCACTGCACAATGACTACACTATACAAAGCGACCGGTCTGATATAGGACTGGCGAGTGGGAAAAAAAACAAGGCGAGGAGGGAGGAAAGGAGCACGGTGGGAAAACCTGGAATGTGGGGCAGTGACTTGAGGGAGGGAAGGAGGACACAGCGAGACAAGGGCCTGTTGACAAGAGAGGGAAGCTGTTGCACGTGACACGAGAGGCTGGGGTGGAGGGTGAGGGGGACACGGGAGTTTGAGGCACAGGGATGAAGGGAGAGACACTGCTGCGTAGGGGCGAGATGGGAGATGCGAGGCGAAAGGCACAGGGATTTGGGAGGACGGAAAAAAGGCAACAAAGATATGGGACAGGAAACTTGGGACATATCTGGTTAAGACTGGAAGAGATGTGACGGCATGAAACTGACAGTAACTGAAGGACGCGCGTCACTGGTATAGGGAGGAGCCGAGGGGTGGTGCCAACACACACACACACACACACACACACACACACACACACACACACACACACACACACACACACACACACACACACACACACACACACGTTTCACTGTCATCACACACCTTTACAAACACTTGTTCAGGTACAGCATAGGAAGAAAAAAAAAGACGCTCCAATGTCAAATCTGTCGCGACACTGATAACAAAGTAACAGG
This sequence comes from Scylla paramamosain, assembly GCF_035594125.1. Classification (NCBI taxonomy): domain Eukaryota; kingdom Metazoa; phylum Arthropoda; class Malacostraca; order Decapoda; family Portunidae; genus Scylla; species Scylla paramamosain. Next base: position 29,114,964 of record NC_087156.1, on the reverse strand, counting down.
TGCAATGATTTTGTTGTGATGTAATGAAAAATATAAGGTAAAAACACCACCATCACATAAACATCAGTCCAGTCTGACACAACCTTGCCCTAAAAGCTTGGCCCTTCCCACCGCCTGTCACTTTTTACTAATATGGTGCCACTGCCTCTCACAGCGACACACAGGGCAGAGGTACAAGCCACACACTTCACTTTGAGGCCGCGCGCGTTGCACTACTCTTGCATCACTGTGCCTCTGCTTATATATCTCAGCACGAGTTGCCAATTCGTCTCGCCGTCCAGTTACTGACATCCACCAGATAACAGAGACCTGGGGAAGTGTAAAGGAAGATAGGGAAATAATCTGTGAATATATAAGAGGGCCACTAATCAACGCCCTACTGCTGTATGCTAACGGGACACTTAACATCACCCCATTAAAACAATTAGTGCAAATCTGAGGCAAGAAAAAAAAAAAAAAACTACCCTCAATTTCCCCTCCAGTCATTGAGTCACGTGGGATGCGGAAAGTGACTCACCACAACACAGTCCATGACGCAACGAGTCCATCAGGTCCCCGCCGAGTATGACCCAGCCGTGGACTTGCTGCAGACAACCTTCGCTCAGGAATGTGTTGGCGTCTTAATAAAATGTGTGGTTTCTCTTTCCAGTGGCCCTTCACGTTTGTTCGGCTGTGTTTCTTGCCAGTAACTGTGGTAGTGGTGTTTTTGACGTGTTTCTGTGTTCCGCTCTGAATCACCTCAAGGTGTATCGCGTCTGACCTTGATGACACATTGCTGCTCCTCCTCCTCTTCCTCCTCCTCCATCTACCACAACTTTAATTACTATATAACATTTCAATGCCTTTTCCTCCTCCTCTCACAGCTATTATTACCACAAATTTAATTATCACCATTCCAACTAATCCTTTTCTTCCTCCTCCTCCAACTACTACAATTACTACTTCTACCACAAGAGTATCAGCGTTTTTAAAGCAATGATTCTTCTCAATCAAACATAAACTTCCCAGCAGTGCCAGTGGTAGAACACAAGCACGCCGTCTTTCAATCACTCATTATTCAACTGTCTTCAGAATGTGACAAGTAGACTTTTTTTTTTCTTCCGCTCTAATGAACAAGACGTAGCATAAAATAATTTCGGTATGTATGATTACCAGGGGAAGTGTGTGTGTGTGTGTGTGTGTGTGTGTGTGTGTGTGTGTGTGTGTGTGTGTGTGTGTGTGTGTGTGTGTGTGTGTGTGTATGCACATATTTGCTAACTTGAGTGGTAAATTTACGTCATCAGCGGCTTGCCACATTTAAACACTCCTTATAACGGAAGAACCATTAACAGAACACAGTAATAACTTCCAGATTACGAACACAGCTCCTTTTTGTAATCTAACATTATTTCATTCCCCATGTGTGTAATGTTCAAATAAAAAGAAATAATAAAAAAAAAAGCTCACAGTTTATACACACGTTGCAACTTGACAAAACACGCCCACCACAAGTCAAACACCTCATAACACAACAACAAACACATTACCAGTCGCACGAACACAGTGAAGCAAATAACAAACAAGGAAAAACCAGGTGAACCGAGACGTGTGGCTATCAACACCACCCGTCTGTCTGTCTGGTCCGCACCGCCGCACCTGAGCCTCACGCCACCACGTAACACACTTGGCCAACCACACACCAAGGAGGGTCACTCAGTTGCCAGCTACACACTGCCGCTAACACCTGTTGTAGCGTAACGGAAGACGCATGAAATGAGAACCAGGACATGGAGAGAAAATGACATGAGAGAAGAAAGAAGGGAAAAAGGAAATGAAGGACACAAGGACGAGAGGAGATATGAATCAGTGAAACATGACAGATGAAAGACGTTATTAATTTTTCATAATGTTCGCAAGAGTTCACTTCATTTGATGCCTCTGCGATTGATCAACTGAGGAAAAGACTTGCCAGAAGAAAGAAATGATGGAAAATAAAATGAGAGAACACAAGGAAGAAAGAGAATATGAATCAAAATGAAACATGACAAATGATAAAAGACGTGATTAGTTTTTCATATGACGTTTGCACGAGTCTAGCTGATCTAATGCTTCTGCGATTGATCGACTGAGGAAGGGACATCAGAAGAAAGGAGAACTGAAGGGAAAGGAAATGAGGGAACACAAGGTAGGTAAAGAATATGAATCAAAGTAAAATATGACAGATGAAAGAAGACGTGATTTGTTTCTCATACGATGTTTACACGAGTGATGGCTCTGCGACTGATCTCCCTACACAGACACGTCTTAGTCTCGTACTCTTATGAAGATTATCATCAATGGCAACCGAGCTGGTAATTGAGATCTTCATGGTTGTCTTGATCTCAGTGACGGTACAGAATCCTTGGAGGTAATCTAAAACGTTTTTGACTCTCGTAAGGAATATTTTCAAAGGCTGCAGATATGATTAGTCAGGTTCTCTTGGGTATTTCCATCACTGAGCATGCAGAAAACTTACTGAATAATCACTATAAACACAAGAACACCCTTGAAAACATTAAAAAAAAAAATCCACAAGAGCGTGATGAATATATATATATTAATTGAGATGAAAAAGTTGATACGTTGCAGAATACTCGTATGGTCCCTGTTGAACTATCGTTAGAGTAATGAAAAACACCCTTGAAAACTCCAATAAAAGCTACTAGAGCCAACTGAAGATATATTCGAGTTAAGGTCCCCTCTTAAAATATCACTAGGATCATGAAAACATTCTTGAAAACTCCAGTAACATCCACTAGAGTCTGTTGAAAACATATACGACCTAAGGCACTGAAGCATTCGACAATATACGGACCTTATAACAATAATATGGCACTAACTAATATGGCTCTAATAAACAAGGCAAAGAGATGCCCTCTACATTACAATATCAAAGAGTAATAACCAGAGCACGTACGTTTAAACGCTTTCCTCTTTCAACAGGGCTATTTTCAAAGGTCACAGGAATAATAAATCAAGTTCTCAAGACATTTTCTGCCTTTGTCGATACATAATCTTTGTTAAACGACCATTAGAATCACCAGAAAATCCTTGGAAAATAAAACTAATAACTTCCATTATTATTAGAAGGCAATGAAGGTAAGACGCTGAAACGTTTAAGAACATGGCATTAGATGAATTTGACCTTGGGATTGCAAAGACTCGCGCAGCATGAAGACGCCAGCTGACCCAGAGACCATCAACACCTCGAGAATAAGCGGGTGGGGTGACTTTCACTTCCAGACCACCTTTTTCTTCTCTTTTCTCGTTATTACGTCATGCGAGAAATTTCCGGCACAGGTATGACGAGAGTTACACATAATTCCTAAGAATTTGATGTGGAAGTGGGAAGGAAAAGATCAGTGCTTCCCCCGCGTTAACATATACAAATAAAACTGTGACAGTGAAACATGACGACACATCCTGCCAAGCGTCCCACGGAGCATGGCGCAACTGAGGATAATGTGCCGTGATTCAATGATAGCTGGTCCAACTGACCCGCCCGCCGCCTGGGTCTTCATTGACGCGCTGCTGCTCTGAGTGCTCTTTCAGTTGGTACATTTGGATAGATAGATTGATGGATAGACAGACATACACACACACACACACACAGAGAGAGAGAGAGAGAGAGAGAGAGAGAGAGAGAGAGAGAGAGAGAGAGAGAGAGAGAGAGAGAGAGAGAGAGAGAGAGAGAGAGAGAGAGAGAGAGAGAGAGAGAGAGAGAGAGAGGAGCACGTTAAAGATTTAATAAGCTCACATCCAGTATACATCTTTTTTTCTTTTGTGAGCCCTTACATACCAAAACCATATTTTATTCAATCCAGAATTCTGTGTAATGTTGAATGTCTTATTTCTTGTAAGTACAGTACATATATAATTCCTAACTATCGGATATGTATATGTATGGGCCGTCTGCCACTCCTTCGACGTGCATCGCTGCCTTCGTCCCCACAACAAACAGTACAGTAGCCTTCAGATGCACATCACCTTATATTCTCCTATGACCTCCAAAACTATAGAGAAATGGAACTCGAGAAGGTAAATTGAAGCAACGAAAACATAACATATCAAATAGCAGAGAGAGAGAGAGAGAGAGAGAGAGAGAGAGAGAGAGAGAGAGAGAGAGAGAGAGAGAGAGAGAGAGAGAGAGAGAGAGAGAGAGAGAGAGAGAGAGAGAGAGAGAGAGAGAGAGAGAGAGAGAGAGATTCCTTTACTTGATGATTAACATTTTTCTATACTGTCAAAATAATTCACCAATTCTCTCTTTTTTCCCCATGCGTGATGAAAATGGCACCACCAGGCAAAAGCAACGGAGCATGACAAAAGGGAATGTTTATGGATGCAATGAAGGAAAATGTATTGGTGGTGGGTGTGGCGGAGGAACATAAGGAAAGCAGAGTAAGGTAGAAACAGGTGTTCAGCTCTGGTGACCCTGACGGATGCAGCCCAAGAAGGTTTATGGAGGCACTGAAGGAAGACATCCCAGTGATAGGTGAAGGGTGTGACGGAGGAGCATACTGAGGAAAGAGTAAGATGAATGTTAGAAATGGGTAAGATAGGAAGTAATATACCATAGTTTTCTTTTTATTCCACCGCTGCCACCAATGTAATAGTCAGAAATATGTAGTGTTACGATTTGTTCTGGCGATCCTCATGCAAAGACCCCAAAGAAAACTCGGATCTAACACTGAAGCATCCCAAAGAAAAACAGTCCAAAGAAAAGAAGTCCAAAGAAGAATCTTACCTAACAATGAAGGAGCCCAAGGAAAGACTCGTTCTCTAATAATAATGAACTCCAAGGGAAAGACTCTTACATAATAATAAAGGAGACAAAATAGAAAAAAAAAACTCTTATTTAACAATGAAGGGCAAGAAGAAAGACTTATCTAACAATGAAGAACCCCAAGAAAAGAAAAACTCTTATCTAGCAATGAATGACCCGTTTATCTAACAATGAAAGACCTCAAGAAAAAAGACTCATTCTCTAACAGTGAAGGAGCCTATAGAAGACTCTTAACCAATAATGACAGGAGTATACAAACAGGTGATGGCGTCCTCTACCGGTGAAGTTAGTAATAAAACCACATTCCACCTGCAGACGAAGCTTGCATTTGAAAGAACTGAGGTAGCTTACATTCTTTCCTCTTCGAGTTTTAGGGCGTGGCGAGTTGAACGGGTTTTCACACTTTTATCTCTTTCTTTTTTTTTTTTTCTTGGCCAGTCTCCTTGACATGTAAAACGAAAAATGAATGAATGAATGAATGAATGAATGCATGAATGAAAGAATGCATAAATAAATAAATAGATGAATAAATAATAATAGCAGTAATAAAAAAAAAGAGAGTTAAGAGTACCATCAATCTCCGTGCTATCGGATAAGCATTCCTCCCAGATTACAGTTATCACACGCCCAGGTAAGAGTATCACACCTGACAAAACGCCAGCAAATACCGGTTAATTCCTGCACAGCTGATCTCACTACCTGGGGAGTTTTGCCTCGACAGGGGGAACACTTCTGCTGTTGAATATACCGAGGGCGTCAGAGTATCTTTGATAACAGAGATACAGACAGGTAAAACAAAGGTAAGTGGTCAGCGACAGGTGAAGACGAGATGGAAGGTAAGAAAGGTCGCTGTAATCACTGGTACTTCATCTGTCGCATTACCTTATAATCAGTCATATCACGGCAGATAACGTGTATCCTGGCCTAAGATAACAGGCATGGGTAGGCAAAGGTGAATTATCCAAGGTCTACACAGGTACATTGCAGGGACGTGGGCATCTCACCCCGAGAACAAATGAGAAATGAGGGAGTGGTATTTCACTCCTACAGCATTTGAGAAACGAGGATACCAAGATGGCAGGAATGGAGTGTATAAGTGAAGTCACCGGAAAATCAAAGCTGAGATGGTTCGGTCATCTAGAGTGAAGAGGTGATGAGGAACTCCTTGACTACTGTGAGGATAAAATGTGCTACAAGCTTGGAGAATAATACCGAGAGCAAGCACGGAAAACAAAGATACTGATAGGGTATAGTGCCAATCTTTCATTGCCTATGACTTTATTTTGCTTGGTAAGATCAAGTAGGGATGCTCAAACAAGAGGTGTTATAATGACCTCGGTAGATAAAGGATAAAGGGAGCGTGAAAGTGGCCTGCTGAGGGGAGTATTATAGGAAACGACGGAAAATGATGTGGAGAGATGGAACAACGGTGGAGCTTTAGAGAATGGGAGCAACAGAAGACAAGGCAGAAAAACAAATGAAGACTCGTAAAAACTCCTGACACTAGAGAAACTGCAAAGAAAGGTGACACAGTGAAATGGGGAGATGGAACACCGGCGGAGCTTCACAAAACTGGAACAATAGAAGATATAAGGCAGAAAAGTGTGAAGGAGACTCGCACCAACCCCTGAAGCTAGAGAAACTGCAAAGAAGCAAATGGAGAAGGTTCGTACTCCAACTACTGACACAAGAAAAGTAGAAAAGAGAGAACATACTGGGGAAAACTGGAGTAACTACGCGACTGGACAGAAACTTATAAGCCACGAATGCAGGAATAATACATGCACTATATATAACAATAACACTGTGCTGTCCCCGAAAACCTCTCCGTAAAATACTACATCAACAAACAACCTGGAAATACTTTCAACGCACAATACCGCCAGTGCAACGTACTTACAGATTCGCAAACGTACACACATAAAAACACTGAGATAATACGACTCTCAATGTGGTTAATAGGTAAATGTAAGCATAAACTTTTTTTTTTTCTAGGACTGTGGTTCAAGCTAGACTGACTGATATAGAGACATAAGTAGATAGACAAATAGATTGACAGATAAACAAATAAACAATTAATTAAAAAGGTAGATACTGATGATCGACTGATTTAACACCAGCAAAGGGCAAGATAAAAGGTAAGAAAAACCACTTGCAAGTAAAAACAAAACCACATCGTCACTTTACCTCATAATCACAAACACAAACACACAAACACAAAGTCTCCGACAAAGCAGGACGGTAACGCGTATTCTTGCTGAGCGTGGTGTGCCGTGACAGCTTCCTCACTCAGGGACCAAACCAAGACTGAATGGCTGAGTGGGAAAGGAAGGCTCAGTATGTCAAGCCTGTGTCGGGAATTTTGGGACCTGGTGGTGGTGGGCGTGGTGGTGGTAGTAGTGGTGGTGCCCCTGTCTGAGTAAGTGAATGAGTGAGTGAGTGTTTCCGTCCCCGCCGCCGTTGCAATGTGATTTCTTGCGTATATGTACTTCCGTTCATTTCATTGGTGGTCTGTCTGTCTGTCTGTCTGTATGCTTTGTTTGTTTGTGTGTGTGTGTGTGTTCTTGTTTTTTTTTTTTTTTTTGCCTGTTTATATGTTTGTTATTTTTTGTCCTTTTATATGTTTGTGTTTATTTGCTATTTTTGTCTTTAACTGCTTCTTTCTCTATATCTTTTTGTCTTTGTTTGTTTATATCTTTATGTCTTTGTTTATTTGTTTATTTGTTTCTGTCTGCTTGTTTGTTTATTTGTTTTTGTCTTTGTTTATTTTTTTTGTATTTTTGTTTGTTTATTTGTTTCTGCCTTTGTCTGTTTGATTGTTTGTTTATCTGTCTCGATTTGTCTGTTTACGTGTCAACGGTCTCTGTTTACCCCCTTATCTGTTTATCTGTAACGGTCTCTGTCTGCCTGTCTATCTGATTCTTTACGTCACGGTTTCAGTCTCTTTGTTTCTTCATTTATCAATTATACCCTCTTATCTGTGTGTTTTCCTATTCATCTATCATATCCTCCCTTACCCCTCATCTCTCTCTCTCTCTCTCTCTCTCTCTCTCTCTCTCTCTCTCTCTCTCTCTCTCTCTCTCTCTCTCTCTCTCTCTCTCTCACACACACACACACACACACACACCCTTGGCAGGCTGAGATTCACGCTCGCTGACGTGCAAGGATGTGCACTAATGCGCGACCGGTTACCGCCCCCCATTGAGCAAGAGCATCATGTGTGGTGTGCGAGAGCTCACCCTTATCCACAGAACTCTAACCTCTCTAAGGAGGATGCAGCTGGTGATCGTGACTCCATCACATATATGGATGTTGGAAAACGAATTATGATAGATTCCTACTGTATTTATGTAGTCTTGAAACTTGGTAGTTTGTTACATTGACAGTTTTATTTTAATTTATTTCACTCGCGCACGACAGGTCAAAGGTTGCAAAAAAAACATAAAAAATACGAAAGCACAACATGAATCTTCGAAAAAAGTTACGATAGATTTCTACTGTACCTATGTAGCTTTCAAAGCAGATTCTACTGATATTTTATTTTCTCTTATTTTACTCGCATACTTGTTGTTTAAGTACGAGTGAAGAGGAATCGAGGAAAAGGGAATCCTAAAGACAAGTTATAATAGATTTCTAATGCACGTATGCGATCATTCAAAGCAAATTCTTGTTCAACTGACAGTTTCATTTTTCACTCGCATACCCCATGACCAAGGTCTGTAAAATAACTACACTGAAAGGTATGCATGTAACGATAAGTAAGATAAGTTCAACATATGAATATAAGAAAATAAAGAAAGGAGACATTAGGTCTACATGTGGCAATGCCTGTATAAAATATATCTACCTATATCACCTATCATCCCTAGTATAATAGTGACAAGTGCGTTCCCTGTCTAATACTTATATAATGCAGTGATAAGGGCGTCCCCTCCCTAATACTCATATAATACAGTGACAAGGGCGTTCCTTGCCTAGTATAATATAGTGACAAGGGCGTTCCCTGCCTAGTGCAAGTATAATACCGTGACAAGGACATCTGCCTGGAACCGGGAGGAACCCATACCCATATCAGGAACCGGTTCAACAGCTTCCCCCCAGAGCACGTATGTGTGTGTGTGTGTGTGTGTGTGTGTGTGTGTGTGTGTGTGTGTGTGTGTGTGTGTGTGTGTGTGTGTGTGTGTGTGTGTGTGTGTGTGTGTAAGTGTGATCAAGGCGCTCATGGCACAGAAACCTCCACTCGCCTGACCTCAAATGGCAGCTCAGGTATCCTTTCCCTTCCTCTCCCCTCCCTCTTCCTTCCTCCTCCCCCACCTCCATCCCTGCATCCAGTCTTCACACCAAGGAACGACGGAAAGTTAACCAGTTTCATATTTTTAATCTCTCTCTCTCTCTCTCTCTCTCTCTCTCTCTCTCTCTCTCTCTCTCTCTCTCTCTCTCTCTCTCTCTCTCTCTCTCTCTCTCTCTCTCTCTCTCTGGCCAAAATCTCTGCTTTCAACAATGGACAAGAATCTTTCCTTAAAAGATATAATATTATGCAGGATTTTTTTTTAAATGATGCTGGATGACGACATGGTTCTTCAAGTGTGTGTGTGTGTGTGTGTGTGTGTGTGTGTGTGTGTGTGTGTGTGTGTGTGTGTGTGTGTGTGTGTGTGTGTGTGTGTGTGTGTTCTGCCAGAGTATACATCACTTTCATGTACTTATTTACTACTACGGTAAGAAACGTTCATGGGAGAGGGGAGTTGGCCGGAAGGGAATGAAAGGAGCGGCACATAAACTGTAAGAGAAAGGGAAAAATGCAACGTGATTCGGGGCAGGTCGTGGTGGTGGTGGGCAAACCAGAGTATCAATTTCCTCACCTAAGACAAGTTTCAATTTCCAGGAATCCCGCTACTTGTCATGCCTCGGTAATTTTTTGGATACTGTTACACCCCACTTGAATTGCACTCCCCGACCAGTAATGATGCATCCCTGGACTCTGAAACGCTTAGGATTACCACTGGCACTATTTTTCAAAGGCAGCATTGTTGACTAGTCGAGTTTTCCAACTAACGATGCACAATCCTTATCAAGCTACTATTGGAATCATAAAAACAGCCTTGACAACACTAACAGCGTGACTATAACATCGAATTCACATGGTTATTTTTTTCCACTATTAAAGCAGAATTCTTATTAGACTATTATTGGAATCCTGAAAACAGCTTTGGGAACACTGATAGCATGATCAGTCGTTTTCAAGGTAATTTTTCCCACCAGTGATGCAGAATTCGTTAAACTACTACTAGAATCATGAAAACGGACTTGACGAGAGTAACAGCTTCCATTACAGCCTGTTAAGATAGTCGAAATAAGACGGCGAAATGTCTGGGATGATGGCCGCAGCCCGTAGTGTTGTCCAAACTGCTTCTTAGACAACTTAGTCTGAATATATCCGCTGCCCTCACCACCCTATTGCCTCTTGTATACTTTCTTTCTCTAACAAAACTCTCTACTTCTCTGCCTACGAATTAAGAACATAAGTGAAGCACAAGAAGTCACCAGCCTACTCGTAGCACTCACTATATAGAACATACACAGTTATACCCACCCACCATCCCTATCCATAAATTTATCCAATCTTTTCTGAGTTCCCTATATCGACTCGGCATTAACAACGTGATTACTGAATCTATTCTTGTCATCTTCTATTTTGTGAGCATTACATTAATGAATTTTCATCTTAATTAAAACGTTATCTTTTCCTGTTAGTTCATAACACCACCGCGGCGTTCAAATCAATGTGAATAGAGGGACGTAAAAGTTTTAATATTCTCGGTAACATACACGAGTCATTTATAGCTTCTTCCTAGTTAAGTAAGGCGGCGATTGATGGTTTCTTCCTGGATGGCGGTGCATACTAGTGGTAACTGGTGAGAGAGAGGGTTCAGTAGGGTGAGGAAATGGAGCAGCTCGTTCGCTCGCTCGCTGTCTCCATTGCGTACACAATATAATAATCTAATACAATCCTTGAAAACTGGCATTTCGCTTCCAAAAATATATTGTGAAGTTATTCGTATACTAACAATAAATAACTCGTGAAGATTTACGCTAACAACGCTGAAAATAATGAAAATTGCATCGTAATTACAGTAGAAAATAGTACGGAGTATCTCAGACTGTATTAACTATATCATGATTACAGCTAAAAATAGTTCTACGTAAATAATGGAGATCCTACTTAATACACCGTAATTACACACACACACACACACACACACACACAGAGAGAGAGAGAGAGAGAGAGAGAGAGAGAGAGAGAGAGAGAGAGAGAGAGTGTGTGTGTGTGTGTGTGTGTTCCAGGCATTAAGGTTTTCTATCACGGCTAGCCGGTATGTTTGAAGCATGAAACTCCTAGAAAAGCGATTCAGCCTTCGTCCCATTGATCACCGTGGCCTGTTAAAGTCTGGCAACGTCACGGATACTTACAAACAAGTTACCCCCAGGAGAGATGAAAATTGGCTAGAATTCGTGACCTATCATAATCTAGCACCAGTGTCCACCGAACGTCATGGCGAGGGAGGCAAGGACGAGGGTGGATGAGTAGCGTTGCGTGGGTGAGTCTCGTTTGCAGGACATCCTACGTAGCCTTTTGACTCGTGTCTCGCTTCACCTGGGGTTAACTCTTTCTGTGGTGATGGTGTTAAGGTGTTTCAAGCATATCTAGACGATTTTAATTAGCAAAGATATAACTGCAGGCACTAGAAGGTTTAAACAATCATATTTAGACTATTTTAATTAGCAAAGATATAAAGGAACTAGAAGGTTTAAACTACATAATTATTTGGAGGTGTCTTTCGAAATTGTGAACTTGCACAATAACATTTTAAAAGATTATCAGAGTTCATGGCGGTCACAAGATTAATATGACAATTTAATATCAGTAAACTTACATATAGTTACTGTATGTGATGGTTCATGATGAGGGCAGAAATAGCCCGATATTGCATGTATACGATAGCCCATGTAATGACTCCTTTCTTAATGTTTTATTGTTTTATTGTTTTACTGATTTTATTTACTTTTTTAATGTTATGTATAAGCAACTACTAGGGAGCTCTTAAGCCAAAATGAATTTCATTTGTATTACATTTTGTATTACAACTTGACGAATAAATTATCTTATCTTATCTTATCTTATCTTAGTATTTATAAATTTAATTTTCTGTCTACAAAATGCTAATAAATGTTCAAACGGGATCCTTTTAAATATGATGGTTTTGTATAATGATCTACTTAGCAACATACCTTAAAGAACTTCAACACTTTTTTTTTCTTTTTTGTTTAGAATACTATGAGCAATCACCACCATATACATACCACGTTTATCATCCTATTCCACTGCTTACTTTCCTACCTTAAGAGAAAGTGTGCAAGAGGTTATCTGCTCCTCCCCGCTGTGAGCCTGCTGCGGGAGGCAGGCGTGCTGCTCCGGCGGTCAAACAAGTTTTCATTGATCGTAACATCGCACACATACTTCTCTCATAACATCCATAAAAGTGTTTCATAGCAAGCACGCGACTGTGCGCATATTTTGTCGCATATAGTTTTTTTTTTTTTTCCCCTTTATCATTGGCCGTTCAATTCCGTTATTGGAGAAAATGTGGTGTGTGAATGACTGAATTAATTAATTAAATATAATAATACTATAATCAGTGAAATTATTACTTCTTTCCTGTCTAATTTAATTTGTTGCTGCTGCTGCTGCTGCTGTTGCTGCTGCTGTTGCCGCTGCTGCTACTGCTGCTGCTGCTGCTGCTACTACTACTGCTACTGATACAAACAATAATAATAATAATAATAATAATGATAATAATAATAATAATAATAATAATAATAATAATAATAATAATAATAATAATAACTCCTCACCGGTGCGGCACATCACGGTAGTATTTGCGACTGCTGAACTCAGACGAGGATGAAGTGGAAATTCCCCCGCAGGAGGAGGGAGTCAGGGGCTCCAGGGGTGTCACCACATCGCGCTCCTCACTCATCCTTCCTGCTGGGGGTGATGAACATATTAATAACCCATATTGCAGAGTGCATATGCAATGCTCGCATTCTTAAATGTTTCAGGACTTTCATAGACTTACTTTCAAAGGCCACAAAAATTATTGCATATTGAGAGTTCATAGATGTTTCCCTCCATTGCTGATGCATAATCCTAGTTAAACTATCACCAGAATCCTAAGAAATACTCTTGAAAGCTTCCATAACATTAACTAAAGTAGGCAAGATAGGCGGCGAAACGTCTGGGACTGCGGTCTTAAAATTATAGCCAGTTGGACGAACTCATTTCTATATGCAACGCTTAATCCATGACTAAGTTTTATCTTCGGTTATAAGCATGTCAGTCAAGATTCAGTTTTCCATAGTCACAGCAAAATTGATGTTCGGTATATTTCCTGCAATCCGACTGATTTTAACGATGTTTGGGATCGCAAAGATCTCGTTTCCGAGTTAAACAGTTGCTCCCATCCCCTCTAATCCACCATCTTGGGGTGGGGAACTTTTTTTTTTATTTACAACAGCAGAACCTCTAGGATCAGGGGTATAACATCATTTCAAATGGAAGGGATGGCGCTCACACTCGTATGATAAAACTATCTTTAGTGATTAAGTCGTTCTCGGGAAGAAAAACAAAGAAAATTAGCCAGGTGGGATGGAAGCCCTATTATCACAACAGACATTGCGGCGCCAAGATATTTTATTTTACCAATCAATCATTCCCGCTGACCTCTGTCCCTAAAGAACTGTCAAGGTTCACGGAGTCCGCAGGGTCAGTAATGTGGTTATTCTTTGAAGCCCTGACTTGGCAATGTTAAAACAGTACGTGCGTATCAGCGAGGGGCGTTCAATCACAATCACAATCCAGATCTAACAACAGAAATTTTCACAAGGATAGTAAAAAAATAAATAAATGAATAAATAAATAAATAAATAAATAAAGGAAAATAAATAAATATATAAATAAAAAAATCGCAACAGGATTTTCCGTTAAATTTTCGAGTCCCACACCGGAAAAGGCAACACACATTACTACACCTTCCCCCTCACCGTACTAACCATCTATTTATACCCAACGGTTCGATATGCGGTTGAAAGAGACTCGACCCTGGGTTTACCAAGAATACATGACCAACACTCACGACAGGATGAGTCTTTTGTCTTAAAAAAATCCGTCGAGCTAAAAACGTCTAGTCGGTGTGTGTGTGTGTGTGTGTATGTATATATATATATATATATATATATATATATATATATATATATATATATATATATATATATATATATATATATATATATATATATATATATATATATATATATATATATATATATATATATATATATATATTATATATATAGTGCAGGGTGGTACCATCAGCGTAGAAGTGGATAGGACAAGAAATCTTCTAAACCAAACTTCTTGTCCAATCCACTCCTACGCTGATGATACCACCCTGCACTTTTCCACGTCTTTTCATAGACGTCCAACCCTTCAGGAGGTAAACATATCACGCAGGGATGCCACAGAACGCTTGACTTCTGATCTTTCTAAAATTTCTGATTGGGGCAGAGCAAACTTGGTATTGTTCAATGCCTCAAAAACTCAATTCCTCCATCTATCAACTCGACACAACCTTCCAGACAACTATCCCCTCTTCTTCAATGACACTCAACTGTCCCCCTCTTCTACACTGAACATCCTTGGTCTGTCCTTTACTTATAATCTGAACTGAAAACTTCACATCTCATCTCTAGCTAAAACAGCTTCTATGAAGTTAGGCGTTCTGAGACGTCTCCGCCAGTTTTTCTCACCCCCCCCACAGCGCTAACTCTGTACAAGGGCCTTATCCGTCCATGTATGGAGTATGCTTCACATGTCTGGGGGGGGTTCCACTCATACTGCTCTTCTAGACAGGGTGGAATCAAAAGCTTTTCGTCTCATCAACTCCTCTCCTCTACCTGACTGTCTTCAGCCTCTCTCTCACCGCCGCAATGTTGCATATCTAGCTGTCTTCTACCGCTATTTTCATGCTAACTGCTCTTCTGATCTTGCTAACTGCATGCCTCCCCTCCTTCCGCGGCCTCACTGCACAAGACTTTCTTCTTTCTCTCACCCATATTCTGTCCACCTCTCGAACGCAAGAGTTAACTGGTATTCTCAATCATTCATCCCTATCTCTGGTAAACTCTGAAACTCCCTGCCTGCTTCTGTATTTCCACCTTCCTATGACTTGAATTCCTTCAAGAGGGAGGTTTCAAGACACTTATTCATCAATTTTTGACCACTGCTTTGACCCTTTTGTGGGACTGGCATTTCAGTGGGCATTTTTTTTATTGGAATTTTGTTGCCTTTGGCCAGTGTCCTTCCTACATAAAAAAAAAAAAAAAAAAAAAAAAAAAAAAAAAAAAAAAAATATATATATATATATATATATATATATATATATATATATATATATATATATATATATATATATATATATATATATATATATATATATATATATATATATATATATATATATATATTTTTTTTTTTCTTTTTCTTTTTTCTTTCTTTTCACACACACACAAACACACACACACACTGCTTCAGCAGCAAAATTAATATGTTATTGATTTGAAATTTATGATATGGGTTTTACATGTTTCCACACAATTATAATAGATTTAAAAAAATACTGATTACACACATAACATTATGTTGCAAAAAGTGAGCTAAATTTACCCCTGAAGCAATACAATCATGACAAGGCATATGCATACAGTACAAATGATTTATTACATACTTTCTGCACATGAAATCCTAGCACATTAAGGTTGATGATATGAGCATGATGGAGCAATGAAATAAAAGATGCAGAGGATGAAGCCCCTGGTTAGTAATAAGGGTCAGGGTGAAGAAAGTGGAAGCCCTTCTTCCTCCAGACCTCATCCCATGTCTTACTCAGTCTGTTCACTGACAATGTACCTTCTGTCTGAACATGATCATCACATTCCAAATCATATGACCTTTCTCCATTAATGGTCTGTGTCAAATTTGTTCACCAATACAATACTCACAGTACTGCACATCTATGTACTTAACTATTTCCTATTCATTACATTCCAGCCACAAATATAATTTTGAAAAACCAAGCTTCAATACCAAAATTAATAACACTTTTAATTTGGATCTATGCAAGAAAAGCCAGAACATCAAATCTTTCTATGAATTGTTGAAGTTTTGTTTCAATAATTCATAGCAAGGCAGCATGGAAAAGTATCACAACTTCAAGCTCCTTAACATCACATTGTGATATGAGTTTCACACTTACTAGCACTACTCAGGGCTCACTAAGTATTGACGAAGAAAAATACTATTTGTGAAAAGGAGAAATGGAAAGCACATTTATATCAATTTTCAAGATTAGTTTTGTAGGTGACATAATAAATTTTCTACACCTTGTTGTATTGGTTGAAGGCTGAGATTATCCTTCATGAAGGACAGAACCATAGTTCCTGCTTACTTCAGAGCCTAGTTTCTCACTTCTCTAAGTAATATTCTTTTGTAAGAGGTAAACCACTATCATTAATTCAATAACTGTCAACAGTAATCAATGATACGCATAACAAAGTATTATCAGTTTTGTTGTCAGCTTCATGATACATATTAATATTATTTGTACTAAACATATTACATATTATGTCTACTATTGTGTATTTTCTTATTACATACTAATAGTATGAGTTTCAATATTATCTGAATGATCAAATTGTAGCATTAATCATATTCCCCAGTGACAAAATTTGTCAATGCACGACAAGGAATTAATTATCATGTCAATACTTTCCATACCTTGCTCTACTGTTTGGTATCCATCAAATATACCTACTTCAAGTAAAAATCAATATCACTCAGACTGCTTCTTATGCCAATGCACCTTTTGTGCTGCCAGTCTCCAAATCAAGGAATTATCCTCTGAACACACACACACATACCATTTGATTTTTGTGTATGACTTCTGCACTTGTTCACAAGTTCAATATACTACATATCTTTATCACCCATCAACCATCAAGTCCTCTCATCAACAAGGTTATAATCTATGAAGCCAAACATCAAAAGCAGGTGTTGTGGACTGAAGGTGGACATGGTATGTCACACTAGTGTAATCTGCTGAACCCTGTATCAGCAGTGTAATCTGCTGAATTCTGTCAACAGTAAGTGTAAACTACCTTGTCCCAAGATGGCAGTGACCACATACTGCTGTTTCCTTGATATATATATATATATATATATATATATATATATATATATATATATATATATATATATATATATATATATATATATATATATATATATATATAATGTGCTGTGTTCTGAATCAGTTGTAGTTGTAGCCTGCCATGTCATAAGTTGGCAGTGGTGTAATCCACCATCCCAAACTGGGCATGGTTCTACTAGACTGATGTCTCCTGAGCCAGTAGCACAGCACATATAATTTCATGTTTATAGTAAATGTGGTAATAGTAGAAATTTGCTGGAGCATATAAATACTGTTTTAACTTACATACAGCAATGCATTACAAGCTTCCATCATTGAAGTGATTCTGTTGTTAATTAGTGTCCTCCAGCCACGCCAAATTGCTGTTGAAACAAGATGTGTTTTATTTGTTCATCACTCAACAACACATGCAAAGTCTCATTGTGTGATTTTTTTTTTTTTATGTTTTACCTATACCTGAGAGGTTCACATCACCATAATTTGCCCTCACCTGTCTATGAAGGTTGTATTTGTACTGGTAAGATGAGAACCTTATCGCACATTATAGAGATGATGTCACTCTGCATTACCAGTAACAGTTTATTATGTACTTATTATGTATTTCACCTGGTGTGTTTGTCAAGATGGGAGAAACACTAATATCAATTAATTAATAGTTTGAAGTCATACAGCTCTGAAGCTTTACAACTAACATGAACAAACAACAATCTAGTCTCCAGTTTTCATTTTCAGCTCAGGAAATTTTCTGATCAATTCTACAAATTTTACCAAAGAAAAAAAGTAAACAAAATAATGGTAATTAATATTGCCAACAGCAGCGACACTTAAGCATTATCAAAGTACTGTTAAACCGTAACAATAGCAATACAGAGGTAAAACTACTTCTACTTGTAATATCTACTTAGACGAGTGAGAAAAAAAAAAATCTTGACTCACCTGTTTTCACTCAAAAAATCGTCAAATTACTTTGCAATCCAATTAAGGAATGCTACAGCTATTGCTCGTCTTTAGATTTTTGCACAGACACAGTCCAACTTCACGAGACGCTAGATATTGAGCAAAGGAAGACCTCGGCACCAGTGGTGAGTGTTGGCACCTACCACGGTAAGAATGACTTGTGTTCCGCTCGAACAGTGCCAACAACACTATATGGAGAATTACACTCAACTGTTCGATGACAATACAAATTAATAGGAAAACTTGATTTTCATGACTTAATACATGTAGTTTCATTCAACAAAGCCCACTATAAACTTAATCACAGCAATTACAACGAAAAGTAGGGAGGTGCGGAACAAACCCCACCAAACCCTGCCAGCCGAGCGTCGTCTGCTGCAGAGCGGAGGTGGCGCAGCCAGGCCTCGGCCAGTCACTCATTACAACAGTACAGTACAATCTGGACTCGTAATGCAACAAAAACGTTCCTTCTTAGAGAATTACTCTTAGATGTAATGTCAAGAAATGTTCAAGTAATTTTTCGTGGCTATTGCTACGAATTTTCTGGTACTAATACAATAGCGAATGGCAAATATATTTTGTTATAGGAAATTATCTTCAGAATTTGCTCTGAACCATGTTTTCCCGGTTTTATTTGTCATGCGAATACCATTACACGTATACTCGTACATAGAATGTTGTATGTAATAATACATTGACCATCTAGGCATCGTTAGACATGTTAAATGCTGATTTATAATTTGACACTCCCTCGCTCTTGTATATATATGCGTGGATTCATTGTAGGGAAAGAGTAGCAACGTAAGTAATATTGTATTACATATTACAGGCTTTAATGAACCAGCATTAAACATGACAACAAATTGGCATTGATTATGATGATATTCATACATGATTGGTCTGCAAGGACATCAGAGATAGGACAGTGCCCGACGTGGCAACAGCAACTGACCTTGGCAGTGCTTTCAGTACATTGTGTCAACAACAATATGGTGTGGAAGAGTCTTTTAACTAGTATCAGGAGCACAGTTCTCCGTGTTCCTGGCCGCTCCGTCTGTGTATCTGCGGTAGGGAGAGCTGCCGTCGCCAGTCAGGCCAGCCTCGCTCACCAGCTGGACCTTCGAGGGGTGTACCCTCCTATGCCCACACCCTTTCTCAAAGACGAGACCATAGCTTATGATCAACTCGCAAGCAATGTTGGTGTCTGGAGCAAAATGCCATTCAGGGGTAAGTGGAGAATGGATGAGGTAAGTGATGAACCATTTATGTTTTGACATTTCAGTCTGATTTATATATTTCTACACCATCTATAACATTGTGTCACCATGGTCGTCTACGTAGTGTGTGCCTGAAAAAATACAAACCACAGGACTGTAATGTTTGTGCAGTTTCACAACACATGGTTGGCTAACTCGTGAAGAATTGGGGTCCCGGGCTGGTTGGGCTAGTATGAGTTGCCAGCTATGTATTTTTGTTGGAGTGTTACCATGTTCGACGAGCGAGGATACTGCCACGGTGGCCGGGACAGGCAACCACCTAATGCAGATATATACACTTTTTTTTCTTATATATTTATTTACTTATTTATTTAATATATCTATTTTATACTCACTCAGACATTCCCACCACAATCTCTCCTACACTATTACGTTCTCTTCCACTTTTTATCACACACACACACACACACACACACACACACACTACCACAACTTCTAATGGACCCTAAAATCATACTTGGAACATGAAAAGAACTTACTTCTACAGTCACGAGACAGGCTTCATGTCTATGGTATTAAATACCACACACACATACACACACACACACACACACAGAAATACAGAAATTTTATTTGGAACAAGCTCAGTGAGGATGTAGTATCGGCAACAAGGAAAAACTGGACAAGTGTAGATATGGAGACAGGACTACATGAGCGTAACTCAGGCCCTGTAAATTACAACTAGGTAAATACACACACACAAGATGTCATCTTGCTACATAAAAGTGGTCATATCACTTGCCTGGAGAGAGAGAGAGAGAGAGAGAGAGAGAGAGAGAGAGAGAGAGAGAGAGAGAGAGAAAGCAGGAGTTGGGTACCATTAATAACCCCAGCTTTTTTAACACAAATATGTTTTCATTTTTCCTTGAATGACATGAATATTATGACTGGTAAAAGTAACCCGATTTACTAGTCAAGCAGCCGGTAATGGAACTGAGAAAGAATTTCTTTTCCTTTCAACCAATGTTGCAAGATTATGGAAGTGTCCTCATCCCCTTGATGAAATACAAATCTGCCAACATCCTGAGAGAGAACAAACATGGAATCCATAAGTTGTCATGCCAGACACACAACTTGTTGAGGCTATCAGTGACCTGATTCAAAACTGACAAGAAATGTCATACTCATAACTTATTATTATTTTTTTATTTCACCAAGGAATTCAACAATGTATGTAACTGAGCATTGCTTCCCTCCACCAACGTGGACGGACACAAGGTGTCTAGTTAATACATTGACAATTATGGCATTCCAAGATAAAACCAAAGGATGGACACAAGGTGTACTGTCAAAATGCACTCAAGAGGTGTCTGTGTCATACTCATAACTTATTATTATTTTTTTTATTTCACCAAGGAATTCAACAATGTATGTAACTGAGCATTGCTTCCCTCCACCAACGTAACGGACACAAGGTGTCTAGTTAATACATTGACAATTATGGCATTCCAAGATAAAACCAAAGGATGGACACAAGGTGTACTGTCAAAATGCACTCAAGAGGTGTCTGTGAGTGGGCTGCCATCTCCAAGAGATATTCTCTCAGGAGTACCATAAGGCTACATCCTACACCTAGTCTAGTTCCTATTGTATGTTATTAGCATAAATGAAGGATCATGACACTGCAAATGACAGTGTGATATACCACCATATGAGTACAGCACATCCAAAGAGACCATGAGGTCTCTGAGTGGACACAGAAGTGGGACTGGGACATGACATTTAACATCCAAAAGTTCACTCAGTAATTTATCACCATGAAGTAAAGCTTCACTATTAATAACCAAGCAGGCAAGCATTACCATAGGAGAGAAGCCACAAGTACTTGGGTCTAACCTTTACAGAGAATCTAAGCTAGAACAACCATTCAGGATAGGTCCATGCAAAAGCTGCCTAATTCATGGGCAGATGCTTGGGGCTTGTGGCAAACAAGTGAATAATTCAGTAGATATGATCCTAGTTAGATGACAGTTAGAATATGCTAGTTGTATCTTAAATCCACATAACAGTGCAATGGAAAGTGTATGGTAGCAGGCAGCACATTTTGTCACACATGAATAGAGCAGAGAGGTGAGTGTAACAACTTGCTCAGTGGACTGGAATGGATCACCCTACAAGTCAGGTGCTCCATCCATCATGCAGAAATGTTTTATAAAGTGCACAGGGCTATTGTGAGCATCTAGATAGCCCAAATTTGAGTAAGACAGCACTAACTTTAATGGAACATCCAGTACTCTCCATCATGTACAAAGTATATGCAATAGCATTCTCTCTTGACACAGGATTGGTGGTGGAGGGAAGCAATGGGGAGTATGTGTACCTTACTCCCGAAGAAAGAGTGGAGCTTGTTTCTCGTGTCAGAGAATTCCTTCCACAAGACTCAAACAAGCTGATACTGGCTGGCTCAGGCTGTGAATGTGAGTATATAGAATGCAAGTGAATGATGGTGTGATGTTTCAGGTAAGAGTGGACTGGTGACTTTCTGATAAGGCTTTGGGTGAGGAAATGTAAAGCTGGTGATTAGTTGGTGAGATTTAATATAGGTGAAATTTCTTGTGACATCTAGATCAGATTTTTTGTTGATGCTTATCAGATGTTCATGTTAATCATATTGTTATCAGATGAGTAATGAAAATAACCATGAAAAAAAAGTGTATAGCAGGTAAACATGAGTAGAGGAAGCTTGGTGGTACAATTGTCTTGTAATTGATTAATAGTTACTGATATATATATATATATATATATATATATATATATATATATATATATATATATATATATATATATATATATATATATATATATATATATATATATATATAAAGAGAGAGAGAGAGAGAGAGAGGACATGAATGAAACTCCTCACTATTCTGGTTTTGCCAGCCACTCGTGACACCATTGCCATGAGTCAGAAGATGGCAGCGGCTGGTGCTGATGCTGTGATGATAGTTACCCCAAGTTACTACAAAGGTGGGATGAAGGTGAGGCTTTGAACTCCCAGGATACTGGTGCAATCACTCATGTCTGATTATGTGATTTATGACAACAGTTTCTTTGCCAAATTTAAGATTACTTTTGGATGCATTGGTATTGGTTTATTCTTATAAAAACTTAGTCCTAATAGTCATAATCATAAAATGTTTCTAAAATATAAATTTCAGGACACTGCACTACATGCACACTTCACAGCTGTGGCAGACAACTGCCCTGTCCCTGTCATACTGTACAGTGTTCCTGCATTTACTGGTATGGAAGTAGTTGTGGCTCACTGAATTTGTGGAATTCATAACTGATATGAAGATAGGGCTTAACTTATTTATATTTTATGTTCTCTTAAGTACATACATCCTAACACTACTAAAGCTAAGTAGTAGTATTTTTTAGCTATTGAAATTTTGTTGTTTGAGCATGAAAATAAATTTATATTAGTCATTAGAATTTTTCAATTTATCAGATATCTTAAAATGAATGGTGGTGATGGTGATGCTTCTGCTGATAACTTGTTGTTGTTTTCCAGTGATTGACCTGAGTCTGGACGTGATAGCTGACCTTGCCCATCACCCAAATATTATTGGTATTAAGGAGAGTGGAGGTGATGTGAGTGATCATTCTTTTTGCCTGATGGGGATATATTTTTTGTTTCCAGTATCAATGATACCAAGTCTCCAAGTATCTTGCTATGTGCTTTCTTCTGATCACTTAATGCAGCAAACACTAATCTCTCCTTTTTTCACCTTTTTTTTCCAAATATATATGACTAAAAAGAGCTCCTATGTTCTCACAGTAATGAGATCAAATTTGGAGATAAAATTAATGTTGTTCAGTACAAACTGGTCAATAATTCATATTGAAAAATAATGGTATTTCAGAAATTCTTGCAGTCAAAAGTTGTAAGAAGTTATACCGTACCGTATTCTTCAGGTGTCTGGCATTCCAGTTTACATATAGGTTTGCTCTTCATGCTTCAGAAATATAAATTTTCTGTGAAGTCTGTGTATTAATATATCTATCTATCTATCTATCTATCTATCTATCTATCTATATATATATATATATATATATATATATATATATATATATATATATATATATATATATACATGCAACTCTTGGCTATGAGGCCTGATTATCACTACTGAAGATAAAATGTACACAATTTCTCATTAGCTCACTATGTAATATTGCTTATTTCAGATTGCAAAAATTGGCAGTATAGTGCAAAAGACTCAGAATGTTGATTTTCAAGTCATAGCTGGATCTGCAAGTTTTCTTCTGGCAACTTTGCAGATAGGTAAAGTGCTGCAATTTTAAAGTAAACTTTTAATGAACTGTATCTTCTATCAGACAGCTATTGATGTTCTTTATGTTTGTACTTGTATTTGTGTATATTGATTGAAATCATAAAGCATGTAAAGAATAATTCTAAGTTTGATCCAAGGAACCTTCATATACAGGTGGTGTAGGTGGGGTTTGTGCCTTGGCTAATGTCCTCGGGGAATCTGTGTGTGAACTGCAGAGACTGGTCATGGAAAATGATATGTCAGCAGCTGTTGAACTGCAGAAGAAACTGATTGCTCCAAATGCTGCAGTAAGACAATCATTAATTATGCTGCTTTCTGTTTACACTTAAGTCCATAACTGTAATACCTATATTTTGTAGGTCTCTCTGTACTAAATATTGCTCGTCTGATTTTCAATCCTCAACCTGATAGATGTTTCTTCTCCAACAAAATGAGTACCTATTTCTGTCCTAATAGATACTTCTCCAACAAACTGAGTACCTTATTCTGTGGTTCACAGGTAACCAAGACCTTTGGCATCCCTGGGTTGAAGCAAGTCATGGATTGGATGGGAATGTATGGAGGCCCCTTGCGTTCTCCCTTGCAGCCACTGACCCAGCAGGAGACAGAAAAGCTACGCCAGGTGTTTGTTAATGCTGGTTATCTCTGAGGATGCCAGCTATCATTTATGTTATTCTCCATAAATCTTTATGCTGATGTTTGGTGCAGGTAGCATGTGTTCAATAAGTTGGTGGTTGGATTGTGTGATTGGCATGAGTAATGGTGATGGTGATTATGTATTTGACATTCATACTGGGATCTGCTTCCCTTATTTTAATAGCTTTTTAGATTATTATATACCTAACCTTTTTTACATTTCTTTGTGACATGGTAATTTCTGGTGTCTCAAAGCAAGCACAAACACATACTCAAGATAGCAGGATTGCTAGCTTTGTGTCCATTTAGGGCTGCAAAGTTACAATATTACTCACTCAATTACTTGTTTACTGACATGGCTTATCTTGGCTTATGTCCTGTTGCTATTCAGTGCTGCAGGAAGAAGGGGCTACAGTGCGAAAGGAGGCAAATTCAAATTGTCTCTGTGCAGTTTGAGATTCAGATCTGGTCTAGAATCTCTTGGGTATGAGCTGAGTATGTTACTTATATTTTATCTGTAATAATTATAACTAAAACAAGTTGAAAATATTATTTTCTTAATCTTTTTCCTTTCTGAAATTGGTCTTCACCACCTTGTTCATTTTGGGAAAAACAAGACTGGCATGAGTTTCAGGTTCATCACTTATGAGTCTAAATATGATACATAAATGTGAGAAGTACCTGAGCAATCCAAAGTGAAAACTAAATAGAGGTCTATATCAACTTTTGCAACTGCATGTGAGAAGAAAAATCATATATACATAGATATATATTGTGTAATGATTTTTTATTGCTCTCACATTTTTAGGAATGTATTTTTTATAAAATTTAAAGGAATATTGTGCTACAAATTTAGCTATGTTTATAAATTTAATTCAAGAGATAATCTTGTCTTGTTTTATAATTTCTCAATATTATACTTATTGGCATAATGATAATTTTATTTTCCCTAAAGTAGTAAAGGGTTTATTTTTGAGCCATGTTTTCTGAGGTATTGTTTGCATATCTCATTCAGCGAATACTAAACCAGCACAGCCTTGGCCTCCCTCCTAAATGATATATTCATCTTCCACCAGGCACTCACCCTTCTGCAGACCTAACTCTTTCAAGCTAAGATACTTGGATTTTTTTATTATTATTATTATTATTATTATTATTATTATTATTATTTATTTATTTATTTTTCATTTCTTATTATTATACATTCTGGATAATATTTTACTTCTGAGTTACAGCTTCAATGAAGATTACTGCAACTCCGAATGTCCTGATTGCTATGGCGCCTTGTAGAAGCAAAGGGAAATAGATGTACAGGTAAGCTTTTTAGTCATTTATTCCGGATAAAATAAATATGGACATTGCTTATGCACTTAGTAATAACTTTACAATATAATAGCATTTAAGAATGTGTATTTTCTTTAAGCGTGATGCATTACCAAGAGACGGAATAATAATATTACAATAGCTGCTCACTTGGTTGACACACTTCCCTTTGGTATCACTATTCACAATCATTTCAACAATAATCTTGCCCTGTCATTATCAAAGAGTGGCAAATAGCTCACATATGAGACTTAAAGGTACCTGAGTGAGTTGGGTGTCTCAGCAGGAACCTTTAGTTACATACACAATACCCAAGCCAATATATTCCTCCTCTGATTAATTATTGATCAATGTATCTCTTGACTTTCTTATCATCTTAGTCAAATGCCCACATGTAACAGTACATTAACTCAAAGGAGAGGAAGTGCTCTGAAAAGATCCTGACACAGATGTTCACTCAATTTGGAACCTTGGCAGATGTGATGCAGACATCTACTACATATCAAATGTAGACTACTACTAGTCTCTTGGAGCCATGGTTCACGCACACACACACACACACAAATGAAGGATGCTAAATAATATTCATAAAACTGTTTTGAATCCTTATTTATCCAAATATTTTATACAATTCAAAACCACATGTTCCCTTGTCATGGGTCCAATTTTATCATGTGATGTGGCAAGCTGATTAGCATGAGCAAGTGAGCAACTACTGCATATGCATCAATTATGATAGCTTGTAAAGGTGCTGTGCTCTATAAATTGAAGAATGGAACTGCAATGGCTATTTGAAGAGTTGTCACAGAATCAGTGGTGAGTTCCACTGCCACGTTAAGACACAAGCAGCACCATCACCATGTGTACAATATGCAGCGAGCAATATGCCAAGTACACAGCCAAAAGAGGGTATCATTTATCCACCATGTTCATAACCAACAAGATACCATCTACTATGTGTACATAAAATACCAGCAATATCACGGTGTCATGAGGAACAAGCCTCGCGATGTGAAGAATTTGTAATTTCATTATGCTTAAAATTCTTTAAAATCTTTGAAAATTCAAACCACATAACCACGAAGAATATGAGTATATGGTAGTTTGATAGTTGAGATTTACAAACCAAAATATATCTAAATACTGAGAATTTTAGCAATTTCCATATCCAGTTTTAAAGGGTATCACAAAGACTGAGATGACAAATATTAGTGAAATGTACTGTAAGATTATAAAAATAAAAGGTGGCCTTCATCAGAATTTTCTTATCCAAATTTCTTTCTGTACTTTAAACTTTAAGCTCATAAAGATATACAATTTGTTTTCCAGGTTCACTATCAGTGAAAATCTAACTGTTTTCCTTTGTTATGCATGTAAATGCAACAAGAGATATGTCTGTTAGCCTATTTCCAATGGTTCATGTTGTTTACTGAATCTGCCATACTTGCTGGCATATCAAGTGCATCACCAATTTAGTGATGCTGGATAAGGTTGTGTATTTTTTTTATTAGAAAAGTTCTTACATGCCAGTAGTTTCAATACATAGAAATTCCTTGCAAGTGTTAATTTCTCTTTAAGTTTCATAAGCAGTGGAACCTCAGTTCTTGAACTTAATTCGTTCTTGAATGCCATTCAAAATCCAAAATCCAAAAAACCAAAGCTATTTTTCCTATACGAATCAATGTAAAATATATTAATTTGTTCCCAGACACCCAGACACCCTGTCTTAGCTTCCCACTGCTAAGATGGTTGCTTCACATCTCCAGCTCTGATATTATTTATCCAGAAAGGATGTACTGAATGAATGTAGAGACACAGAACTCATCAGAAGATAATGTTTAGACAGTACAGGTATTCTCTTTTGTCATCATTCTAGTGAGGAAAGCCTTACAGAGTAACACAGAGAGGAGCAACCCACTTACCACCAAAATGAAGGTGATCATAACACTTAGACATCTTGCTGCTGGAAAAAGCTACTAGGAAAATGCAGCCGTGCAGTAGTGATGGCACTAGGGGTCATCGAGAGAGAGAGTAATCCCTTTGTGATTACTCCTCAGCGCCAAAAAACTGTTTGTTTACATTGAGGTTCTTCAGCGGGATTACATTTACCCTATTTCAAAGTTTGAATTAGTCTTACATTCTGTGTCTCTCCTCTAAATATATAAAAGCAAAGTAAATATTGATAGAAACTTTTAATTGTTAATAAACTGCAGCTTTTGCTCTGTCTTTTAATATTTGAAATCAAGTAACTTTATTCGAGAACCAAATTATGGGGTGGCAACCAAAGCAATTATAAGTTCAAATTTTTGATCAAAAAGTGATTTGTTGGAAAAGAGAGGCATTCGGTAACCGAGGTTCCACTGTATATTAAGTGATATGATTTTAATGCTAATACAGTGGACTCTCAAATTCCCATGTCTGGAAAAATTTGAACAATCTGGGAATATATAAAAAGGAAAAGTATACATGTTATATGTCACTAGTTTCACACAGTAATCAATAGCTAACACACCTGTTTAGAAATCTGGGGTCCATTACATATATAATTTCATCACCATTCTGAAAGACGCCATACATGCTTGCATGTGTCTGTTATGTTCACCTAATAACAGCTTCTCAAGCTGCACTGTCAAGTATAGTGTGTGTGTGTGTGTGTGTGTGTGTGTGTGTGTGTGTGTGTGTGTGTGTGTGTGTGTGTGTGTGTGTGTGTGTGTGTGTGTGTGTAAATACTTAAATAATGCAAACAGGATGAATAACATATGGCAATGGAGACAGTTGCCATGATGACCAACTACTAATGTTGACCAGTACACAGCTAATGCATGAAGAGTTCCTATCACCATTTCCTATGATACAAAGCAAACACACATCATACTATGCAGGAAACCCATTTGAAAGAGCATGCTGTAACAATCATCATAAAGTATTACATTAATGATTTCTATGACTTTAGAGCAAAAAATAATTGCTGACTTGAACAAATTTATTCTTACTGCCAACTAAAACTATTCTGGTTAGCTGATGCTAGTTTTGGAAGTCTGATGAAAATGCAAATTACTTTCTAATATATTGATATCTCTATCTTTTAAGACTGAGTAACTGGGCCAACATCCACCATGACAGGGATATTCAAGGTTACTGTTCTAGATTCTGTAGCTGTTGCTACCGTGTTTGTATAATCATAGCGCAATACAAATCCAACTCTGACATACGTGGCATCAGGTTTTGGAGTTACTAAAAGATTGACACCAACCTTATTGGCTCGCCTCCAAGCCACCACTCTGTAATCAAGATGAAGAAAATGTGTTACTATCATGATATATTCTAGCAACTTTCAATTTCTCAGCTGAGCCAGTCAGACATGGGAAATGGGAATTGGTCTATTATGGTGCAGAAAGCATAAACCAGTCCTGTTGTTGGACTCTGATGTGAAGAGAGACTATTATGATGTGCTCCCAATTCTGATAGTGTGGTTGGTGAGAAATTATCCTCTCCTCTTGAGGCTAAGATGTGAGAGAATCCTTAAGGTTATGAATATAAATGTGTATACTATATGCAAATAACCAAAGGTTAGTCTAGTATATGAATATGTATGTAAATATGTACATACTGGCTGAGTCAAAACAAATTTAGTCTTATCATAATACTACAGATTAAAATAAGAACACTATAATTACATCAACACATCTTTTCTGAAAGATTCATTCATACAATGTGGGAATAGTGTTACTTACTGTGGATCATCTTTGTAATTAGGTGAAGAATCTTGGTCATCATACTCAGCAGTATCATCACGAGCTGCAAGAATCAACTGGCCCTGAGGCAGAGCCACATCAGCTGTGAGCTTAAGATCAGTCCTCTCAGGTGGTATTTCCACCACACGAACCAGGCTGCTGGTGTTGAGGCTGCTTCCCTCAACTGATTCCTCTCCTGCTGGTAAATGATTTGTACTAAAAATCCTGAGACTAAAATCTCTTTTAAATACTTCGTCCACATGGGTATAACTAAAAGGATTCCGAGCTCATGTATAAGCCCAACAGTTAAAGTATGGGAAGGTGATTTTGGTGAGAGGTAAAGTACCAGGATCAAATACCATCTTCAAATTTTGAAGGATAAGCATCTTGAAATACAGAAACAGGCAGGGAGTTTCAGAGTTTACCACAAAAAGGTATGAATGACTGAGAATACTGGTTAACTCTTGCATTAGAGAGAGATGGACAGAATAAGGGTGAAAGATAGAAGAATGCCTTGTGCAGCGAGGCCATGGGAAGAGAGAAGACATGCAATTAGCAAGATCAGAAGAGCAGTTGGCATGAAAATAGCAGAAGATAGCAAGAGATGCAACACTGCGGCAATGAGAAAAAGGCTGAAGACAGTCAGTTAGAAGAAAGTAGTTGATGAGATGAAAAACTTTTGATTCCACCCTGTCTAGGAGACTGGTATGAGTGGAACCCCATGCATATGAAGCATACTCCTTATATGGATGGATAAGGCCCCTTTAGTTAGGAGCTGGGGGGTGGGGGTAAGAAAAACTGGCAGAGATAAGATATAAATCTCAAGTTTAGATTATTAGTAAAGGATAGAGCAAGGATATTTATTGTAAAAGAGGGGGAACAGTTGAGTGTCATTAAAGACATCTGTAAGGTCATGTCTAGTTCACAGATGGAAGAATAGAGTTTTTGAGGCATAGAACAATACTAAATTTGCTCTGCCCCAATCAGAAATTTTGACAGATCTGAAGTCAGGCATTCTGTGGCTTCCCTGTGTGACCAGTTCAATTACTGAAAGGGTTAAACATCTATGAAAAGACTTGAAAAGTGCAGAGTTGTGTCATCAGTGAATAGGACAATAAGTTTGGCTTAAAAGAGAGTGAATGACAGGAGAGAACACTAAGGGACACCACTGTTAATATATTTAGAACAGTGACTGTCTACCACAGTAGCATTAGAAAGGTCGGAAAGGAAACTTGAGATGAAGTTACAGAGAGGAGAGAAGCCATAGGGGGGTTAGTTTGGAAATCAAAGCTTTGTGCTAGGCTCTATCAAATGCTTTTGATGTGTCTAAGGCAACAACAAAAGTTTCACCAAAATCTCTAAAAGAGGATGACCAAGACTCAGTAAGGAAAGCCAGATCACCAGTAGAGCAGCCATGATGAACCCATACTGGCAATCAGATATGTGGTTGTGAAAAGATGGATGTTTAAGAATCACAATGGTCCTATTTCAAAACCATATAATCAAACAGAACATTTTGAGAAAAAGACAATTTAAAATCAGTAGAGAAAAGATGATAGGTGACAAGAATATATACAGCAATTCCTGGTAGCGATACAATATAAAAGGTGTGACAAACTTCGTAGAAAGCCAAAACAGTAGAAATTCTGACAATCTGAATACAAATTCTCACTTTGGTAAGAACTCACCAATTTTTAATTTAATGAAATTTTTTTACTCCCATGCTGAACTTTACCTTTTTGAAGACTGACTTCAGAAGCCTCAGGGACAAATGGGAGCAGAGCCACTGTCATATCATGAGGTGTAGGATTACACAAAGAAAGCTGCACACCAGTTTCCACTCCAGTCTTCAGCTCCACTTGCCGTACCATCCTTACTTCTGGCACATGATAGCTACAAACAACAAAGAGAGAACAGCCTTACTTCTAATCAAAAGAACTCTTTGTTAAAAATGAATAAATAAAATAATAAGTAAATAAGTAAATAAATAAATAAATATTTGCACACCAGGCTGACATCTTTAAAGGAAATGTCACTCCTTTTCTTATTGTTGGAATAGAAAATATATAAGGGATAGTTGTAGATTTACCTAACCATTCCAACTAAATTTGTAGGTTTGCACGGCAGTATCCATAACCCTATCCATTGTATTACTATTTACTGTAAGACTTCAGTCACCAAACTAGAAAAATTATGGCCAAGACACACTCACTCACTCCCTAGCATTTGGCATAGCCTTAATGTTAATATGGGCAGCACTACACAATTGCTTTTGGCCTAAATATGCAGACAAAGAGGTTCTTACAATGCACCCAGCTGGATCTTAAACTTGATGGAGGAAGGATTGTATTCAGGTTTGGAGAGATTGTGTTCACAGTGACGGCACCGAAGAGAACGTTTCACCAGAATGTGCTTATGAAGTGGGTAAAGATCTGCCGTCTTCTCAGGTTGCCATTCAGGTGAAGACAGACGTTGCTCCATGGTGGTAACTGAAATTATTGCTGTATCATTTAACAATGACCATTATCTAAATTTTCACTTATTTCAAAGAAATGGCATCAAATATAATCAAATCATAGATTTCTTTAATCACTCCTTGATAATTTTGTGCATTTTTCTCTCTGGAGGGTTATCTTGATTTTCTTAATCTTGGAAAATTTCCATCTATAACCATTCACATTTCATAATCATTCCCAATAAAACCAGCTTACTATTCCACACACCATCATATTCATCATTTACCAGGTATTCTTATGCTACACATACTAACAATTTTTTCCTTTCTTGAGCTTCATCCAATTTCCTTAGAGTTTTGCACTGATTTATCTTCCCAATATAATCACATGCAATAAAAATCTCCCCTCCATGTGTCTATCACTAGTGTTTGTTTTAGATACGAACATTGCAAGCAACTGCTTGCACAGAAGTCAGTGACCCATACCTGAGGACAGCACAACTTCCTCTGTAAATATGTCTTCAGGCAGACCTTCTACTTCTGCAGTAGCTTCCAGTGGAGTCATCTCTGAGGTCTGACTTACATCTCCCTGTGGGAAATATGTTTTTTTATTTATAAGGAAAATTAAAACCATGTATTTTCTCTAGCAAAATGATGGTAATGACTATGTATAACTACATTTATATACAGTAAAACTTCTTTACATTGCTCTAATTATAAAAATATAACAACTGCATTTTACATTCATTACTTCACCAATTCTATAAAGACCTCAAAATATTTTACTACTACAGTATTCACAAAGTTTTATGACATCCAAGGAATACAGGTCAGATAATGAAGGGAGATATTCACAAAGTTAGATATTAGACATGCCATTGATAAATTATCACCAGGTCTAAGAATTATTCTATTGTATATGTTAAGCCAGGGTTGGAAAAAATCATGATTTTTAATAAAAAAAATTATCTTATTTAAATATGATTTTTTTATTTGAATATTTTTTTTATGCATTAATCCTTGTTTGTTTGCACTGATTATTTGTTTCAGTCTTATGAGATCGTTTTCATTTATTAAACTTGGCCAATGTTAAATGAAACCATACTTCAATACTTATGAGTTTTTCACATAAAAATCATAAGTAGAACTAATAAATCAGATCTCTTACGTTAACTTACTTTAACTCTTATATTACTTAGTTTAAAAAAATAATTTCATTAAACTCCATAATTACATTAATTGTAATTATCAACAAAAAGACTTACTTTCTTTTTTTGTTTTTGAGTATTTCTTTTTTGTAAGAGATGGGAATGATTCAGTGGTGCCTGACTTACTAGGAACCAGTACAGGATCAATACACTTGGTACAGGACAAGTAGATTTGATACTTTTCTTGTACAACTGCTTCACATGCTCTTCATTCTTCCTTGTGTGTGTGTGTGTGTGTGTGTGTGTGTGTGTGTGTGTGTGTGTGTCTATATATATATATATATATATATATATATATATATATATATATATATATATATATATATATATATATATATATATATATATATATATATATATATATATATATATATATATATATATATACACAATAGGACACGTGACAACGAACATGATTTCTTCCAATGTAGTGTTTGTTATGGCAAATGTGTGTTATGGCAACAGAATAACCTATGGGAAAAAATTGACTGGTTCCAAGCAACCAGAAAATAATATAAAAATTCCACAATAAAAAAAAAAAAAAATGCACTACTGCATTTGAGATAACTCAACAAATATATACAGTACCCTCCTGAGTTTCACACCTAGTCCTAAATTCTTACCACCCTGAGTTTCGTCCATTATTATTCCCAGCTTTAACAAGTATAGGTCACATTTACCTACTGTTGGCGTTATGTATATACATACAGTAAACCAACATAAGTCAGAGCTCTCTCTCTCTCTCTCTCTCTCTCTCTCTCTCTCTCTCTCTCTCTCTCTCTCTCTCTCTCTCTCTCTCTCTCTCTCTCTCAAAATAAGAACAATCCTAAAAGACTGTTAAATAGAATGAGACTGACTGAGAATGAAAATGGAATTATGTATATAAGCATGTGAAAGGATGAAGCAAAAATGACATAAAATGAACGAGGGGAGAGAGAGAGAGAGAGAGCGAGGTATCACTTCCTACTTCCTTACCTCCAACAGATAACGGGGAGGGGAGGTGACAGGGAGGGAGTCTGAGACTAGGTGAAAGAAGGGAGGGGAAAGGAAAAAAGGGAGGAAGGGGCAGGCAGCAGACTGGTGAGCAGCAGTTCGTACAGCTGGTGAGTTAGTCTTACAAGTTTTAGTTCATTCTGATTAAATTTTTATTAAAATTTCAGTGCTCACATGAATGACAAAATCATCTTGCCTGTTTTGGTTCATCATTCTAATGGAATATTTATTAAAATTCCAGTGCTCACATGAGTGTCAAGTGTGTTACACCAGTTTTGGATTATTATTCCAATGAAATGTTTACCAAAATATCAGTGCATTATTGCAGTTGTATGTTATAATGATTGTGTGTTGTCACGTACCCTAGTGTGTGTGTGTGTGTGTGTGTGTGTGTGTGTGTGTGTGTGTGTGTGTGTGTGTGTGTGTGTGTATATATATATATATATATATATATATATATATATATATATATATATATATATATATATATATATATATATATATATATATATATATATATATATATATATATATATATATATATATATATATATATATATATATATATATATATATATATATATATATATATATATATATATATATATATATATATATATATATATATATATATATATATATATATATATATATATATATATATATAAACACACACACACACACCCCAAACACATATATTAGAATGGAACCTCTGTTCTAGACCTTAATTCATTACTGAATATCATTCGAAATCTGAAATGTTAAAAAACTGAAACTATTTTTCCCCATAGGAATCAATGTAAAATTGATTAATCCGTTCCCAAATTAATTACTGTCTTACACACTGTCTCTCTCCTCCAAATATATAAAAATGAAGTAAATATTTATAGAAACTATAAGCTAGTAGTAAATGGCAGCTTTTGCTAAGTCTTTTAATATTTGAAATCAAGTAACTTTGTTCTATAACTGAATTATGGTACCACAACCGAAGCAATAATGAGTTCAAAACTTTATTTGAAAACTGATTTGTTTGAAAATGGAAGCATTCAGTAACCAAGGTTTAACTATATATATATATAATATATATATATATATATATATATATATATATATATAGACACACACACACACACGCACACTAGGGTACATGACAACGAACTTAATTTGTTCCAATGAAGTGTTCATTATGGCAAGTATGCATTATAATGACTGAAGAACCTATGGGAAAAAAATTAATTGGCTCAAGGGAACCAGAAAATATTTGCACTATTAAATATGAGATAGCACAAATATATACCATACCATCCTGAGTTTTCTGGCCAGTCCTAAATTCTTATCATCCCAAGTTTCATGTATTATCACCCTGAATTTTGTGCTGCTTTGACAAGTATTTACCTACAGTTGGTGTCATGCATATACATACAGTAAATCCTGCCTAAGTCAGATCTCTCTCTCTCTCTCTCTCTCTCTCTCTCTCTCTCTCTCTCTCTCTCTCTCTCTCTCTCTCTCTCTCTCTCTCTGTGAAAGTAAGAACAATCCTCAGGATTGCTAAATAGAATGAGAGAATTTAGAATGAAAATGGAATTATGTTTATAAGTAAAAAACAATGAAGTGAAAATGACATGAAATGAGAGAGAGAGAGAGAGAGAGAGAGAGAGAGAGAGAGAGAGAGAGAGAGAGAGAGAGAGAGAGAGAGAGAGAGAGAGAGAGAGAGAGAGAGAGAGAGAGAGAGAGAGAGTTTCACTCCCTTGTCCCTTATCTCTGACAGAAAAGGAGGAGGGGAGGTAACAGGGAGGGAGGTTTGA
Source organism: Scylla paramamosain (assembly GCF_035594125.1). Taxonomy (NCBI): domain Eukaryota; kingdom Metazoa; phylum Arthropoda; class Malacostraca; order Decapoda; family Portunidae; genus Scylla; species Scylla paramamosain. The sequence continues at coordinate 29,079,151 of NC_087156.1, read as the reverse complement.
GACAAGAGGAAAGAAGGGAGAGGAAAGGAAATAAGGAGGAAGGGACAGGTGCTAGACAGATGAGCAACAGCTTGCACAGCTGGTGAGTTAATCTTATGAGGTTTATTTTGTCATTCCAATTAAATTTCTATTAAAATTTCAGTGCCAGCATGAATGGTAAGTTCATCTTGCTAGTTCTTGTTTGTTACTCTAATTAAATATTCATTAAAATTCCAGTGCTCACACTAGTGGCAAGTTCGTTATGCCAGTTTTGGTTTGTTATTCAGATTAAATATTTATTATGTTATTGCAGCTGCACATTATAATGACTGTGTGTTGTTGCATATCCTACAGTGTATATATATACTCGTATATATATATATATATATATATATATATATATATATATATATATATATATATATATATATATATATATATATATATATATATATATATATATAAAATTTAAATCATTAGATAGTTTACTCTCAATATATATATTAAATCATCTTTAATACAGTATATCCAATTTTGATTGGATATATCATTTCTAATAGTGTATCTAATTTTCATTCAAATAATGATTCTTTTACTCTCAATATAACACTTATATAATTTTTTAATACAGTATAACTAATTTTGATTTAAATAATGATTTTTTTACTTTGATTTAAATCAATTTAAGTCACTTCATTCAAATTCTGGGCTTGTTCCTCCCTCTTTGATTCTGGGCTTGTTCCTCCCTCTTCCCCACCCTCTGACTACTTCATGCCACCTATTAAAATTCTTCGCAATGATGTTTTCCATGCCCTCGCTGGCCTAAACCCTCGGAAGGCTTATGGACCTGATGGGGTCCCTCCTATTGTTCTCCGAAACTGTGCCTCCATGCTTGCACCTTGCCTAGTCAAACTCTTTCAGCTCTGTCTGTTAACATCTACCTTTCCTTCTTGCTGTAAGTTTGCCTACATTCAACCTGTTCCTAAAAAGGGTGACCATTCTAATCCCTCAAACTACCGTCCTATTGCTTTAATTTCTTGCCTATCTAAAGTTTTTTAATCTATCCTCAACAGGAAGATTCTTAAACATCTATCACTTCACAACCTTCTACCACCTTCACCCCCCCCCAGCTGCTAACTCTGTACAAGGGCCTTATCCGTCCATGTATGGAGTATGCTTCACATGTCTGGGGGAGTTCCACTCATACTGCTCTTCTAGACAGGGTGGAATCAAAAGCTTTTCGTCTCATCGACTCCTCTCCTCTACCTGACTGTCTTCAGCCTCTCTCTCACCGCCGCAATGTTGCATATCTAGCTGTCTTTTACCGCTATTTTCATGCTAACTGCTCTTCTGATCTTGCTAACTGCATGCCTCCCCTCCTTCTGCGGCCTCGCTGCACAAGACTTTCTTCTTTCTCTCACCCCTATTCTGTCCACCTCTCTAACGCAAGAGTTAACCAGTATTCTCAATCATTCATCCCTTTCTCTGGTAAACTCTGGAACTCCCTGCCTGCTTCTGTATTTCCACCTTCCTATGACTTGAATTCCTTCATGAGGGAGGTTTCAAGACACTTATTCATCAATTTTTGACCACTGCTTTGACCCTTTTATGGGACTGGCATTTCAGTGGGCATATTTTTTATTGGATTTTTGTTGCCCTTGGCCAGTGTCCTTCCTACATAAAAAAATATAATAATAATTTGATTTAAATCAAAGCAACAGTTATGCATATAACTTTTCTGCAACAAACCTTATGTGCAAAAGGTGAAAGAGGTGTCAAGGACTTCCTTCCTAGAATTGAAGGAAGACTGTATTTATCAGACAAACTGAGGTATGATGACTTGCGATGAGAAAACCTCTTTTTCTCACGTTCCAACTTCTCTTGTTGAGCAACAGATCGGTAGTGTTCCAGCAATGACTGAAGATGCTTGTAATGCTCATTATCTTGCTCAACCCATCCTCCGGTGGCTGTAAAATCCCAAAAGAGGTTAATATCTTATCACAACTCATTGACAGTTTTATAAAACAAAGCTTCACTTGACCCAATGAATTAAAAGAAATATTTAGATCCAGCACAGTCAATCTTTTGACAACCAAGGCACTCTAAGGATGATAGTATGCTTTGGAGACCACACATTACACTGTGAAAAAATGTGTAACATTAAGAAAAGATTGTTGTATTCAAATACAGTTTATCATAAATATATTAAAAATGTTGATTTTATATGAAGATGCACATCTCACTGCCATGGCCAGCAAGCTTACAAAAAATAATGGTTCTTTCCAAGAAAATAGTGATAAGTATGATGTACCTGGTGGACCACATAAACTATCCTGCAGACCAACTTGGTTAGCAGGCTGCAACTTTTCCAAATGAACTACCACATGGACCACATTTTTCCCTAATCCAGCTGGCTCAGTAACACGGGTATATGCAGCACACAGAGATGAATAGAATGAGCAAATATTTTTTATAATACTAACCAACAGTCTGATCTTTGAGACCAACATCTCTGGTGGTCCATCTGCAGCTGGTGCAAGCCAAGTAGTATACTTTCCTGGCCACTGTTTTGCTGGGATCTTCTGGAGAGGGTGTCTGGATGCTGGTGGCTCGGGTAGATAATGTGTGGCCACAACTGGGACAGTCAAAGCAGTTGGCACACCTAGACATGAACAAAAATATAATATTGAGAATAAAGTGCATAAGGTATCTATTACCATAGACAATTTTAATGACTGTTAATTGTGTACAAAGACTGATTTAAGTAGATGGACTTAACAAATGTAAAGTGGTTATGAATCATCCATGCTATCTCTTATTGGATTTGAAATGTTTGAACACTTTTCATTCACTCATCATTGAGTAACTGTTTTAACATAATGGTGTGTGATTCACACAAATACTTAAAATATTTCCCTATAGTCAATAGTTAAATGAAATGCAGGAAATTTGTCATTTAGAGAAAAATGTTCATAAAATTGTTTACAAATAAAGACTGGATCCAACATTTGCATACATATATACTGCACTTTTCATATTACACTGAAGAAATTAAACTTTCATAACAAAAAAGATGCTTTACATAAAAGTTAGGAAAGAATAATTGGGGAATTTTAAAAATCCAAAATGAACAATGTAATTGATGCCTTTACCTATTTTTCTTGAGGCGAGCTTCTGTTGATGGCATATTTTCTAAACAGTTGGGACAGAACAGGGTATCCACCTGGAAGAAATCAGGACTTTGAAGTTATCCTACAACAACCTATTATTATTTATTGTTGCAGTGGGCATTTTTTTTTATTAGATTTTTGTTGCCCTTGGCCAGTATCCTTCCTACATAAAAAAAAAAAAAAAAAAAAAAAAAAAAAGACTTAAAACTTGCAAATTTTCACAAAAGTACAGAACTAAAATTACAATTAGATGGGTACAGCAGGTGAGTAGTAAAAGCAATAAAAATCACAACGTAAAACTTTGCTGGTCATTCCACACGTACATTTTACATTCCACATGTACATGTACACATGTACGCAACTTGAGTTTTTTTGTAACCTTAATATATTTTTTTTCCTCCCTCTCTTTAGACATTACTACTTACATTTCTCATTAATTTCTCCTTCAATATACTTTATGTTTGAGAAAATTAGAAAAAATCAGATATGAAGTAAAATAACTAAGTTAGGTTAATTAGTGTTAAACTGCAATTTTAATGGTTAGAATAACATAGTGGCTTGTATGTAGAACACAGACCCATCCAATTAGCAAGGTTAGTGACTTCAAAAGGTTAGAATTGCATAGAGGAGGGGGCATGGGGTGAGAAGCATTTCGTTTGTTGACTATTGTTTAAGGATTTCCCCAAAACAGTTTTTCTCTTTAGACTTTTGAAATTTCCCAAATTTGGCCTATTTTGGCCTCCCTCCACTCTAAAATGCTGCTTTCTCACCAGGTCCACAAGCCTGCTTGTGCTGGAAAGGATTGGCAAGGGAGTGCATTGAGAGCTGTATTTAGTAAGATGGTATTATTATATATAGTCACCTGCCTCAGGGCAAAAAAAAAGACATTATTCACAGTGAAGTACTTGCGTCACATATAACACAGTGGTGTGTATCTTTACTGTCACAAATTGTTCGTTCCTGAGATATTATTTTTTATCAAATTTACCATTAAGGTAGGTTGGGTTAGGTTAGATTTAGTTAGGTTAGGTTAGGTTTAGTTAAGTTAGGGTTGGTTTAGTTAATGTTTTTTTGGTTTTATTATAGTTTAAGCCATTACACACTACGTGGTAATAACCTACCTCATTTTGTTCTTCTCACTATTAACATCATTTCTAATGATTACACTACTTGTCGGAAATTAATAATAACGCCACAATAAGCCTGGGAATGCACAGCGCTCTCAACTTTTTCTAAGTCCACAGGTAAACATAAATGGTGTATTGTTGCCTGAACTTCAGTTGTTTAATGCTTTGAATTGTGGGTAGCTGCTGTATAGGATCACTGTGTCTATAATTCCTCGGGCAAATCACGTGCTACCACCACTTAACACCACGAGTTGCACCAATAGGAAGTCTCTATAAGTACCCATAAGCTGCGCGGGCAGGTGTGTGCACACTGCTTCTGGTCACTTCAGCCATGGCTACTGTTGACGTTACTTGTGCTGGTTGCAAATTTGATTATTGGCTCTTCATCGCTACGTTTCACCGCAAAGACGACTTGTGAGAATCCAGGTTAAGTTTGGTTAGGTTAGAGTAGTGGCCAAGCAGGGGGGCGGTCCAGGGGGGGCTGCGCCCCCCCGGTTAGCTTAGGTGCTTCTCAGTGTGTTCGCAAAGTGTCTGATGGGGAGGATCCAGGTTAGGTTTGGTTAGGTTAGAGTAGTGGCCAAGGGGGGTGTCCAGGGGGGGCGCAGCCCCCCCAGCTAGGTTAGGTGCTTCTCAATGTCTTGTCAAATTGCGAGGGGGAGAGTTTGGGGTATTTTCCTAGATATAGAGAATTTCCCTAGATTTAGGGAAATTTCCCTAGATTTCTCTAGATTTTGGGGAAATTTCCCTAGATTTTTTAAGTCCATATATCACTCATATATGGCTCCCCCCAAAAAAAAACCCAGTTCCCCACAGGCCCCCAAGCTTGCTTGAGGGATTGGGGGGTCGTGGGTAGAGATTGGGGACATTGGCTTAAACTATATATTTACCGTTTTTTTTTTTTTATGAATTTCTGCTTATGTGTGTGTGGGGGGGGTATGTAAGAAAAAAAAAAAAAAACATTCAAAGCACATCAGAATCTATCAGAAAAATGGTGTCTCGTCCCAAATTGTTAAACGGGCGAAAAATATAAATTTACCAGTAAGACTTACCAATGAAACTGCTGATTTACCAAGCAATGTCTGTAGTATGTGAAATAATACTTGATGTTTCGTCATGAAAATTAGAGATAAGCAGCTACATGATAATTAGCCTGGTTAGCTAGGTAAGGTAGCCAGCATCACAACCAAGAAACTTCTCCAGTTAAGACAGTCCAAAAAGGTAATGACAGCCTCCTGGTAAAGCGTCCTGGTAATAGACAGGTAAGACGTGTTGATAAGACAGCCTACCAGACAGTTTTACCAGCTCTGCACAATATTCAGCTAAAGGAAGGGCTGACAAGCTGATGAGATTGCCAGAAAGGATAATGGTAACCAAAAAAGTTAACCAGGTAAGGTGACCGGGCAAGTAATGACAGATGGACCCACCCACTCCAGCCTACAAGTTCCTGCACGCCTCGTATCCCTCACGTCCGAAAATATGCTTACCTCGTGAGACACACAATTGCCACATCTTAATTTAAGGCAGTGGCGGCAGAAATAAATAGCTGTAATAGGTTTGAGGAGGCCACAGGAGCAAAGGAGGCGGATACGGTCCCCTTGGAAAAGGTGCGCCATGTTGACACTGACTCACTGACTCACTGTCACTGTTCTCTCGGGTACCGACGTTTTCGGCCCCTGGGAGCATGGATAGTTTATTGTTCCATCTGTTGTGTAGCACAACAAAAATAATGATGAGAATCTACTGGCTTTCCTCTCTTCCAATATTCAAGGCAGAAATATGATAGCAGACATTATTATAATTATATTAAACTTATGCTAGTGCCCCTACAAGATAGATAGATAGATAGACAAACAGATTGATAGATAAATATTTAGATAGGCAGATAGATATGATTTGTGTGTGTGTGTATATATATATATATATATATATATATATATATATATATATATATATATATATATATATATATATATATATATATATATATATATATATATATATATATATATATATATATATATATATATATATATATATATATATATATATATATATATATATGTATGTATTCAAGCAGTCTCAAGTTAATGTGAAATATTCCAGTGTCTTCGAAGCGCGATCTTCAGTGAATCCTGGATAGCGTGTTTTTGTCAAGATTTCGCCGATCCTACTTCGAAGACGCCGGGTAGAAACCAAAGCCGATCTTCGACGAATCCGTAGTGTTATAGGGCGATCTTGACGCGTAAATAAGATGTTGGTGAGGACAGCAGTGGCTGCAACAAATGTCATCTATGGTTTCACCCAAGCCCGTCATGCTTAGACCTGTGTGAATGAGTTACCGATGCCATTCGTAAGGCAGGTAGTCGTGGCATCGGCTTTGTGTGTACGTAGTACAGGACTCGAACTTCTAGTGCTGATATTGCACGGCTCTGGTGAGACTGCCTTATGTCAGTTGGTGGTAATGGTGAAGTCCTTGTGCTCTGTACTTGCAAAACTCTTCCAGCAGAATGTCCACAGGTCCTATAATACGGTAATGTATCTGTTCCCGTAAGAGGGCTGTTCTCGATGGCAGAGTGCCTATCGGTGCTTGCAATGGAATTCGTTGTAGTGTCCTCAGTAGTGCCGCCTGCACCACCACCACCACCAGAGTTACAGGTCTACTTGGGGACATGCCTACATACTTCATAATTAGTTGATGAAAATGTGGATAAGTCGGTTTGTTTGGTTTAAAGATGTATGTATGTGTCTACATTTCAGTATTGTGAGAATTTGAAATATTACATACGTGCCATGTCTTCATAATCATATATATATATATATATATATATATATATATATATATATATATATATATATATATATATATATATATATATATATATATATATATATATATATATATATATAGACAATGAAATGGTTCACATCATAGACAATTATTGTATGCTCACTTCAGTGTTATGAGTGATTCGAAATATCGAAATATTATGTTATGTTTTCAAATGCCATACTTAATTTCTGGAACTATAAGTTATTATTTTTTTTTTTTTCGGTTCTTTTTAAGCAAATGTTCATTAATTGTCTCATATATGTATTGTTTCATTTGTTATAATCTAAACAAAGATCCTTATTTTCCTGGACACTCCGAAGATAATAAATTGAAATAAAAATTATATATATATATATATATATATATATATATATATATATATATATATATATATATATATATATATATATATATATATATATATATATATATATATATATATATATATATATATATATATATATATATATATATATATATATATATATAATTTTACATACATTATGTAATTTGTTAATAAAACTCCATATAGTCAATAAATTTCATACTGTAGTTGATTTCCACTGAAATTGTTCTCTGGAGCAATTTGGACGATGGGAGCGCTTTTGCTCCCGTCGTGTCAAATCTCTCCCTAGTCCAAATTATTCCTAGGCAAAATTTTGATCCAGGAACGATTTGGCACAACACCGGAGCCAGTGACACATCTATGAGGGCACCACTGCCACAAGCCACAGCAGTGCCTCAAACCCGAGTTGCGTTCGAGTATGATATGCAATATATGCTAATCCAATACTTAAATTTGCAATACTTTAATCTCAATGTAAATTAATTTCCCACATGACACTTACAGTTTCTTCCTAAAACATTTTTTTTCTTACTGTGCACTCTCACACACTGACCATGTCATATAGCTTTTCATGTACCTCTTTACTTTCAAGTAAATTTACCTTTTGTAAGAAATCATGCATCCTGGGATGCACCATGCACCCAAGCTGACTATCACTAATTTATATGCTATATGTGTGCCTGATATGAGTGTTGTATGTTTGTGGCGATAGATTACATATCATAATACTTCTAAGTTTTCTCTGGGAAAGATTTTATAATAATAATAATAATAATAATAATAATAATAATAATAATAATAATAATAATAACAGTAGTAGTAGTAGTAGTAGTAGCAGCAGCAATAGTAGTAGTAGTAGTAGTAGTAGCTGTAGTAGTAGCAGCACCAGCAGCAGTAGTAATCATCATTATCATCAGTATGCTATCAAGGACTTTGTATACTATAAAAAAGAAGAGAAAAGAAAAGAAAAAAAAAAAGCCTCCCAATGATGAAAAGCAATTCTTTCATTAAATTGGGTTAAAGAGTGTGAGGTGGCAGCACCATTCTTTTGTGGAACTAATTCTGTGTAAAGGGAGCAGATGTTTATTATGGTTTTCAAGATGAACATCTCATACAAAACCTGACAAAATACACCCATCAGCATTTCATTTTCTTAATCAGGTTTGACATGACTAACTTTCTTACAGACAGGATTTCAAATAAAACTAGTTTCAGTCTTCATTTTTTTTTATTAAGTTTGGAAGCAGTTATCTTTAAAATGGGTAGAAAACATCTGCAATATTTCATTTACTGTATAAACAAAACAATACACAAACGGTATTCATATTTCACCTCATGTCAGGTAACAAAAATAATCTATATATCATAATATGATGCTGTGCAAAACTAAACACCATCAAGTAACTTAAAAGGAAGCATGTTACAGATAATTACACTCCCAAAGATGGATCTTCAATAAAAAAAGTGCAAACACTTATTTCCACTTCATCAAATTCTATTTACATTGAGTATTGAAATGTAAATCATAAAATGATTTACAAATGTATATACAAATATTTACATGTTAAAATAACAGAATTTATAAAGACTTTGCAAGTTACATCAACAGATTATGTACGTAAATTACATAATTTACGGATATTTCTACATAAAAGACTAGACTAATATAGATTGGTCACTGAGAGACAACTATACCTATTTACCTATGTGTGTGTGTGTGTGTGTGTGTATATATATATATATATATATATATATATATATATATATATATATATATATATATATATATATATATATATATATATATATATATCATGATGCCTACATAATCATTACCAATGCTTTTGAATAATAAAGTTTGATACTAAGGATCAAAAGTAGTTTACTAAGAGTATAAAAGGACGTGTATTAAAACAATATTAATTAAACAAGGCACTTGGATTTCTCAGTAATTAATGATAAGGCACAGGCTTTGCAATTCAATTCTCTATATATTCAAACCTTAACTCATATTTGTGAGAAGCAATTAGCTCAGCTGCTCCTATTCTGACATGAAACCATGAAGTTCCTAGAGTGATAATGCCCAATGAAGTTAATGGAACACTGACATGACACAATTTTTTATAAAAATACTAGTTTCTTCCATCTTAAGTTGTTGTAGTTGTTGTAGTGTTGTCACTTCACACATTTTAAACTTTTTTGGGTGGTAAAAAACAACTTAACAATAGAAACTCACAGAGCACTTTGTTGATGGTAAAGTAAATTTTATAGAATATGTAACTGCAGGGAATCTTATAAACTTGTTTTTGTCAAATGTGGTGTGTACAGAAATGAGTTAACATGTCCACACTTCCCAACACTTAAGTTAACATGATTTGTTTCTGTTTCAGTGGTAGGTGGCTCAAAATAGTCAGTCATACCTTTTCATATATGAACATTCTATCCTAAACAATATGCAAAGAAAGCAAACAAAGCACTGGACTCATCACAACCATATAGCCACTCCTTTACATGATAAATATTGCTAAACTGACTTCCATACTCTACTCATGACTTTCTTTGGTGAGGTGATCAGATAAGTTTCAATTATCCTGTGGTTATCATTTTGATCAGTTTTCTGTCAGAAATTAACAAAGAAAACTTCTTTCTTTGACTTTGATTTTCCATATGGAATCATGTTAATAATAATTAATGTACTTCTTCACTATGTACTTCATAATGTACTTCTTCACTATGCAAATACAAATGCAACTTTACAGTTGGCTTCCCTACATGTAATACATATACAGGTCAGCATCAAAGGGCCACAAAGCACAAATCTTCAAGTCTACATCACAGGGCCACAAAGCACAAGTCTTCAAAGACTTAATAGCAGCCATATAAAAATGGTATGACCATACTACTTGGTTTCCTAGAATCAACTGAAGAAAAAAAAAAAAAAAAAAAAAAACACAGAAACCAAGAATCTGTTTTAGCATTATAAAAAAAATTAAGGAAATTATGCCAGAAGTAAACAGAAAAAAATTCATTTGAATTTGGTATGTCATGAAAGTATGCTTATCATAAGAAAAAATAAAATCTAAAATACATTTCAGTTTCTTTGCATGTTGTAGTGGCAACTGAAACAGAAAAGGTTGGAGAGCTAGAGATCTTACCTTTTAATATTTCCAGTGAGAAGGAAGAAGTAAGCAATGTTTGTTCTTGTTCTACCTTGCATGCTTTCTTACAGGCATAGGAAAGGGCAAGTCTTCCAAAAATGTCATTAATGTACCATGGTAAAACAAAACATTGATACACGAACTACCACTTGTCTGAGTAAACGTGAGTTGGTGTGTATCCCTGCAGGTTCTATAGATAAACTGCAACTCTGTGTACATACTGTTGAAGTTACCTACTGGAAGTCTACAAAAATATAATGAAAATATAATTAAGGAATTCAATAAAGAACAGCAGAAAATTGCTGTATTCCTTAGAAATAATCATAACTTTCATCTGAGGAACAGCAAGAACTTACTGCTTCCTAGAGCAACTATTACAAATTTCAGCTGAGTAATCCAGAGGAACCCATCAAATAAAATGCTCCTTCTCTTTTGATAAGCAACAGAAAATGTGCTTTTAGTTTCAAAAGAAAAGAAACAAAAAATGTAAACAGTTCTGTTTAAGAATGAAGTAAGTGGGTTTCTGCAAACTCCTGATTGCAAAGTCATGGGTTACACAAATAAATATGTTTACTTATATGTATATAAAATAGTTTGTCAGATCTATATTTTTGGTGTATCTATTCAATATTCTACATATAAATATATACACATATACATACAAAGAAATGTTCTTTCTGCATCACAATCACCCGGCCTGCCACTGAGGAGACCAATGTTCATTCACACAGAAAATAATAAGGAAACACGTGTTGATATATAACTCAGTATAAAAACGTGATCATTATTCAATAATTTATACACTAATTGGAGCCAATTTCCTTAACTCAAAGAAAAATAGCATGATTTTCTTGAAGATGACAACAGTCAAAATATTAATTTCCAACTCAAAACTTCCCTGCAGATCAGGAAAGGATATTTAATTACATTGATTACTGGCCATATGCTTAATGTTACACTGATTTACTTAACAACAAAAGGTTCAAATTTTGTGCTTTCAATAAATAGATATATAATTAGCACTAAATATATAATGATTAAAAACTTTGGTAAAATTACACATACTGAATATTCAACATGTAAACTTTACACAATATTCCACTTTTTTTCAACATGCCAGAAAATTTTAACCAAAGTCTAAGAAAATGAATAAAAGATTGAAAACAATGTTTGTAACACACATGAGAGAGAGAGAGAGAGAGAGAGAGAGAGAGAGAGAGAGAGAGAGAGAGAGAGAGAGAGAGAGAGAGAGAGAGAGAGAGAGAGAGAGAGAGAGAGAGAGAGAGAGAGAGAAACACTCACTGTTCTCATCATTCAGCATTTTTGCACATCCAAATGGAAAGACATATCACTAGCCACTACCCAATTCCATTACTACAGGATTTGGACACCAGACTGCTGTATAAATGATGACAACAGACTAATCATCTAAACAGCAAGATGCACATAAAAATTTTCACTGTACACGAATCACAACAAACCCTCTAAAATTCCATGTCGTCCAACGTTCGAGATAATCGAACATTCTCATTTCTTTTCCGCTGACTCCTCCTCACTGCATCAGCTCGGCGATATGGTTCATTCTTAAGGCCACTAAGAATATCCTCAAGTGCCCCATGATACACATCTTCCTGGGACAGCAAACGTTTGTCAGCGACCACCCCTCGTGCCTTCATCTCACTCATGATGGCCTCCTGCAAGTGTATATGTAGTTTTGTATAAATGAAAACACGAAAATTAAATTAATGTGACTGCCACCTGAAAATCAGTGTTTTGTATGAATAAAATCTTGAAAATATAATATAAATTAAACCCACATAAGAAGTAAGATATCTAGAGTAAGGAATAAGTATAATCACATACTCTCTATACTTGTAAGTGTAATTTAATATGATTTAGTCAGAGAGCTTTCATGTAAATGACTAAATCTTGAACATGTGCATGGTCCAGTCTGGAGAATATGAACTTCAGTATAGAGGTAAGATTCCTGTCCCAAACTTTCCCTGTCATGTAGAATTTTATTTGCTGCATAAATTAATGTTTTGATATACTGTACACTCATTACCAAACCCAACTTACCTAAATAATTTAAATTTAGAATCATATTAGTAAAAAAAAAAACATGCAAGAAAATAATACAGAAATATCAATAGAGCACCAGCATTCTTCAGTCAATTTTTTTTTTTTTTTTTAAATTCCAGAAAAAGTAACATCCTTACAATAAGATTTTACTCCAATACAGAGACACAAGTGTTTCTGCTCTGGTCACAATTCATCCTTCAGTTCTTTAAATTTAAAGCAACAAAGGAAATTTATATTTATGTTAGTCTATTATCCAAACTAGATGCTGGTACCCTTTTGGGGTCACCTGAAGCAAACATAAAGAAACACAAAAGTCACACAGCAATGGTTTGAAAATCAACAATGTTTAACAGTCCAGGGGTGTTGAATTGCTGATCGGCGAATTGTCTTGATACAATGTACCTTCCTTCCTTCTTCCAATGGAAATTTTTGCTATACCTCTATATGTTTAAGTATTATACTCCGTATGTATTATTTGCAAAATTAGTAAATAATATGTACTGAAGAATTAGAACACATGTAAAGAGTTGACTGTAATGTTATCTCCAGATGATCTGTGAGGAAAATAATGTGTATTTTGTTTCCTGAAAGTGTCCAGCTTCAATGACAGGAAACATAATTAGATTCAAGCAACAAAGACAAAAGTTAGTTTCACACACACTAAAAAATACCAAAATATAGTTTACCTCGCCTCCATATGCCTGAGGAAAAGATGAGAAAACCAAGAATCAGACACTATATATGTTTATGTAGTCAAAGATTGCATTCAACTAAGCTATTTAAGGTGTTCACAAGATTACTTACTCTATGCATATATCAGGTTGTCTAGAAAATAAAGATTATCCCATGTCTTTACAACTTAAAAATTATACAAATATATCCTTGTTTACATAAAAATTATACAAATATATCCTTGTTTACATATCTAATATACACTAAATTATAGAACAAACTTCTAGTGTGTGCGTGTGTGTGTGTGTGTGTGTGTGTGTGTGTGTGTGTGTGTGTGTGTGTGTGTGTGTGTGTGTGTGTGTGTGTGTGTGTGTGTGTGTGTCTATATATATATATATATATATATATATATATAATTTGCCTACTTCAACTGAAAGCTTGAAATCTGAAAAGAATTTATGTGAGTACCTGCACCTAATATCTTTTGGTTATTTCAAAACTACTTTCTTCTACACTAAATCAATTAATTAATTCATATATAATGCCCTACCTTCACTCATGCACTATTTGGATTGGATGTAAGCTATAGGATTCAGACCTACATTGTAAACTTTTAGTCTGTTATACAGAATAAAATATCTGGTTATATCATGTTGATAATTGAATAAAATCTTCCCTGTTCTTAACATGGAGTTTAGATTTAATATTTCAATGGTAACATCATGTCATCATCAGACTTGAGGTGTGTATTAGCCATGTCAAAATGTTTAGAACTTGATGGATAAACTGTATTCTGCTAGTCCAGTGCTAGTTATGCAGTAAGTTCCAACAGTGACAAGCTCATTGACTTTCACTGTACAAGCATTCCCTTACCAAAAAAATAATTATGTTCTTGAATAGAATTCATTAATAAAAATTGTTAATTTGGTTATACTCTATAGGGTTGCATATCATGAGAGATATGCTTGTGGATAAAAGAGAGAGAGAGAGAGAGAGAGAGAGAGAGAGAGAGAGAGAGAGAGAGAGAGAGAGAGAGAGAGAGAGAGAGAGAGAGAGAGAGAGAGAGAGAGAGAGAGAGAGAGAGAGAGAGAGAGAGAGATACATAAATTAAAATTGCACACCTATATCAGGGCTAAAGGAAAAAATTCTCAAATTTGAAATTTTGTTAACTGAGTATTTGTAAATCAAAGGTCACCTACTACAGAGTCATGTTACAAATGGAATCAATAACTGAGGGCAGAACAATTAAAGCTCCCACCAAGAGAAGGTGATCTTACCTGCTGCTTGCGCACATTAATTTTGTTATTGCGAGCCACTTGTTGCTGCTCCTGTTGCTGCTTCTGCTGCTGAGCCAACTGTTGGTTGAGTGCTGCCTGTCGACTTGCAGCCTCCAGACGCCGCCTCTGCTCATTCTCCTGCTCCACCGTCTGGCAACATAAACAAAGCAAATGAGTCACTATATGCTATATTGTGCAAATACTTTTTTAATGCCTGTGTGGTGCTAACAATTTTTAGTCCATTGAAGCAGGTACACATATATATGCACATAATATAAAGACAAGACTGCTAGCCTTTCATTATTGACAGGAGGAATGATCAAAACTGTTTCATCAGAAGGATTTTAACTCACATCTATTCTTTCCTTAAATCAAGCAAAATAAACTTATAGCATTCAACTTTTATAAAATCTATCCTAAAATTTTTTCATGAATCTTTACAATTACTGTATGTTTCAGCAAATGAGATGACCTTCAGATAAGATGACTGCCAAATTTCAGTATAAATTTAATGGTTTTTAGCTGATATTGGTAGTATAAGATAATACCCAAACTACCAAACCATCTGCGGTGAAGTTTAGGTCAGTGAGCACTAGACAACTGAGACAGTGATATACCAGTACAATGAATAAAATACCTTGAATGTATTACCAATAATAAGGTACCATCTTCTTCAAGTACAAAACTAAACCTAAAATAAAATTCCCATAGGTGTTTTTGTATATTTTCATGAGAAAGGATGGATGGATGAAGATGGTGTAAAATTATGTGCAGTATGATCAGTTTTCTTAAACATAAGCAAACCCTTGCCTTGCGCCGCCTGCATGTGTCAGGCTGTCAACCTTAACCTTCTATATATTATGTTTCTTTTGATTAGATATACTGATATTCTTTAATTTTTTTCTCAGTATATGGACTTCTTCCCTATACAATATTGCAAGCTGGAGAGAGTCATCTCCCCAGTTTGCTTTCCTTTGCTGCTTAGGTTGGGGTTCCATGCCTTGAAGACCTTTATATAGCTCCTTCTTCAGCTTTGGGAAAAACTGGGGAATATTCACACAGCCTCCTGCTTTGTCCGTTTGCATACAATGCCAGTAGAGGGTTGCAGTTGTACTACATTAAATTTTGTTTACATACTTTTCAACAGGAATACATTTCAGTACAATTTCTCAAAATGGATTCCTACTTAACTATGTCTAACTTCCCCATAAGTCATAATATCCCCATAACTCATAATATAAGAATGTTGTTTATTTACAATGGTATTTTGTGTAAAACATTTAGGTCACTGTTTTTGTATCTGATGTATAGGACAACACAGTTTTTTGTATCTTTTTAGGATGATTCAAATGTCATCTTATACGCCAAAATATATGGTATTCTGTTTGCTGGTACAGGACATTCTGAAGGTTTGGTGAATATTCTCTGCCTAAAGAAAGCAAACCTTACTTTACACATTACCTTATAAGCTTTGGTGAACCGGACAAATATAGCAAAGAAGGTGTTGGGGGCCATGCTCCTTGAGCTCTCCCCATAGTACTCTAACACCTCTGCAAAGGCAGTCTGGGCAGTCTTGGCTTCTGCTCGCATCTGTAAACGAAAGGAAACATAAGAATCTTGGTACATAACAAAGTATACATAAAATAAATAATCTGAGTGGTTGTCAGTCACACATTCACATGCATGCATACAATAAATCATACATAATACAGATAATCAGAACCTGAGGAATAGTGAACTAACCTTGCGCAGCTTGTCCTCTGAGTTGCTGAGGAAGTCCCTCAGCACTGCCAGGGCTGCCTGTCCTTCAGCACTCCTCATATCCCGGTGACGGTCATTCTCTTTCTTAGCTTGCTCCATTCCCTTCTCTAGCTCATTCACATCAGTCATGATGTTCTCAAGGGATACTGCATTGTAAATTGAATTGAAGGGTTATATCAAATATAATTCATGGATGTGTACTCTGAACTATATGACTGATGGGGTGGGGAAATGTCTAGGATAACACTTTTATTGTATGCTATTTCACATGCTTTGGGATAACTGAATCAGTATTTTAGTCTGTCTTTAAAGTTAAAAGCTATAATGTAAATTATCTAACTCAATTACATTTTCAATGTATAAGGGCTGAATCCAAGTCCTATTAAACCCATACAACATATTTTTAGTTTTAAAGATAACCTGATCTCACTCCAAATATATGCCAAATACATTGTGACTGCAAATACAATAAAAATAATATGGCTTTTCTTACCCTGGGCAGCCTTTTCAATAAATCTCAGTTCTGCATCAAAATTATTGAGATCATGGAACTTCATGCGAACAGTGTCTTGGATGTAGTGGAGCAGACTCATCTTTTTGTCTGCAGATTTGGTGTCACAAAGCGTGTCCAAACTTGACAACTTGAACCCATATGCAGGACCTCTCTTGCTGCTGTTCATGTAATTACCTGTCCACAAATTTCATATATTAAATACTGATAGACAACTTGTGATTCCTATTGCTTATATTAAT
>NC_087156.1:29049496-29056996 GCF_035594125.1 Scylla paramamosain | reverse complement strand
CACCACCTCCAAGTCCAATCTTGAAGTGTTCCTCAAACTCCAGGAAGTCAATAACATTGAAGAGCTTCTCATCATCAAGTTCGTTGAAGACTGTTCCTCGGACCTGAAATTTGATGTGTGTAAGTATACATATTTATGATGAAGAGAATCTAAATTAAATTTTCATTCTAGATAATTTTTCATAATAAAGACCTGTGTGAAAATTAAGCATGGACAGGCATAACCAATAACACAGTGCACATATCCGTGTCAAGCATCAAAACCCCTTCACTGAGAAGAATATACTACTACTGTACCAATGAAATATAATTTAACTATACTGAATAGGATTAGCAATATTTCACTCGAAAACAAAACATCTTACATACTTGGTTGGGCTTGAGGGCAACCCAGTTCAATGTTGGCAACTTGTACTTTGTGTTGACTTTCTTTTTTATCGTCATGGAGTCTGGTGGGGCAGCCAAAGACCCTGGCGCGGGGGGAGCATGGAAACCACCCATGCCAACAGGTAATTTTGGTGGGGCAGGTGGGCCAGATCCCATCAAGGGTGGAGGAGGTGGGGGAGGGGCACATGGTGTAGGAGGATGAGGAGCCATGCCAGGGAGTGGAGGGGGAGGTGGGGGAGGGGCACCTCCAGTACTTTCTTTCCCAGATATCACACTTGCTGTAGTTATGAATATGAGATATTACTTGAAATTGCTAATTAAGTGGCAAGAAAACATTCAACATCTCATGTTTATTTAAGCATGGTTTGTTAGTATTATACATACCTTAAAAAAAACTTATTACCCACCTTGAGCAGAAGACGAATTGGCAAGATTTTCTAATTCTTGAATTTGTTTTTCGAGGAGTGATTGTCTCTGACGGGATTCTTCACTTTTTTGGCTCACTTCCCGGCGCAAGGTCGACACCTCTTCCTGAACCTGCAGTGATGACTCTTGTTAAAGGTACACACTTTGTACAAAAGTAATAGTACAGTTACAGAAAGATATGAAAAAAACAAGAACAAAATTAATAACTACACAATACAATCACATCAATAACAGTCGAAAAATAAGGTTTTCATCTTCAAGTTATGAAAAATAGTACGAAAAATAGTACAGTGTATAATGCTTTCATGACATGCCAACTCTCACCTTAGAGTTCATGTTTTCCAGATCCTCTTTTTGTTTCCTTAGTTCTACCAGCTCGCCTTCCAGCTCCACCATCTTGGCCAGGGACTCTGCCTCCATCTCTGATATTTTCTCTGCCATCTTAAAACAATGTGGTACATGTGAGGAATGTGTGAAAATTTCCAGTTTTCTTCTACTTAAGCAACAAACAGACATTATATTTGTATTTAGCATCATCAGACATGATCCTTTATTAATGAAAGATTTCATATGTAATCCATTTTCATGTTTATCATTATCATCATCCCTGATTCAACTTCTGACCTTTCCTAATGGTTAGTGAAGTTTAAGCCACTGGTCACTTTTGGCAGGCTACTGGCTTGCAAGGTCACAACCCCTCAGCTTGTGCCATACCTATTCTCTACAAGGTAAACAGGGTACAAACTATGGAAGAAGACAAGCTTGAATAGTTTTTACTAGTTCAGGGAATCAAATCTTGGATCTTTTGGTTGAGAGTTTCAAGATGATGGATCTTGGGCCCAAATCCCTAGCTGCATGCAATTTCACCTTGTCCTCTTTCATACTGTAGTACTGTTTGTCTGGCAGAGAACAGGCATTAAACATAAGCTAATGAATCGTGGCCTTACAATCCCATTTTACTGGCAATTAAAGGGATGCTCACCCCATTTTGGTAAAAATAATGACATGTTTAAAAATGTGTGGTAATGTATCTGTTGTTTTTCTAGAATCATTGTCAGGTTCTTTATTTCCCACAAAAAGTGCTGTTGATGGGTTTAAAGTCCATTTAAATGTTCCACACTGTAAGGCAAAAGTGGGCAGGGCTTCAGGAAAGATCCAATAAAGTCGTCCTATATGGCTTGTTTTTGCTTGAATATGGTAGCAAGGGGTACAATCTTATTCCTCTTTAAAGTATGATTATATAGGCCTTATATGGTAGTATTTGGTAAGTAGCTTGTCTGGCTAGGCTGCTAGGTGACTATCTGTCAGTGGCTTCTATGCCTTCGATGGGAGTGGTTTTGTAGCTTCTTGCTTCCAGCCTTCCCTCTCTTATTGCTCTTTCTACCCACTCAAAGATGGATGGGAGGAAGAAAACCAATGGATAAGCAGTAGCTAAAATATATGAGAAGCATAAAAATTAAGAATAAAAGGATTCGGCCCAGTCTTTGCTTTCATCCGAGGAAGGGCAAACTGCTGCATCCATCTCCTCTCTGCCCACCTCTCCTCTTTTACTGCCTGTCCCATCCACTAATGAAGAAAATATGAACATTGCAAGAAGAGGAGAGGAAGAGAAGCAAAGGAACTGTATATGCCGCTGTTTGTGCACCCTTACCTACATAACTAAAGGACAATGTCTACCAAGGAATGTATCATGGAGGGAAGGAAAAGCATCAATGCTGGTAAAAAAAAAAAAAAAAAAAAAAAAAAAAAAAAAAAAAAAAAAAAAAAACCTATAAAGTGGCATTCTGAGGACCCCCAGGAGTGAGGTATTTACTAAATACCAGTAAAAGCACGAGAAACTGGACTGCTTAGTGTGCTTTTTCCATGGCCTTAAAGAAACTGATATTAAGGCCTGGGACAAGTAGTAGTAAATATTAAAATAATGTAATGATTCTTACAAAGCTTCATGTACTTGTGTTCATGAGTTGCATATATAAATAACATTCAAATTGTTGAATAAATAAAGAATATAGAGACACTTCAGTCTTTAAATGGCCATAACTCAAAACATGATTTTTTACCTTTAAATATTTCCATAAAATCAATGGTTGATCATATTTCCTTAGAAAATGCTGTATGTACTGGTCATAACATCATAACTGGTCATAGCATCATGACCTAATAACCTAGGTCATTCTTTTCTATGGATAAACTAGATGATAATAATAAAAAAAAAAATAGTCTGTAAAGTTTCAAGTCTTAGTTCCAATGCCCTTTTTTATGTGATTTTTTATTTGGATTTTTGGCCAGCTGGGGTGTGTGTCCCCTTAATACTGTATAAAACCATATGATATAAAGAACTTCATGTGATAAACTGGGCATACTTACAATTAGTGTATTCAACAAATAAAAAGATCATGTCTTTCCCATATTACTACTGTTATTGTAGCTATCATGAAAAATTTGAACTATCCACCTAGATTCTAGAACTTACAAGTGCAAGTTCATCTTCCAGCTCAGCTACTCTCTCCAAGGCTGCTGTTTTGGTTTCACTGTCTTCCATCAAGGCTGCCACATCAAACACATTGTCAAGATATGCTGAAATTTGAATCTGCAAATACAAGAAAGATTACATTGTGGTGTTACAGTGAAACTTGATATAATCTGAACTTCCTGGAATTCAACAAATGAATCGTTTAAATTAATAAAGATTTATCAGCTATCATGCAATGTACTTTGGAACATATTTTTCAGAATGAAACAAACACATGAATAAGTCACCTGTAGCTCCTCGCTTTCATGATGCCTCAGTTTTTCCAGGAAGTCATCAATACCAAGTTGAGTAAATTCGTACTGGAGGTGGACTCGGAAGTTCATGTCATCAACACTGTGCACCACAATGTTGACAAACTGCATGCATGCTACCTGTCCAGCAAAAGGTTGCAAAAAGACAGTTGGTAATTCATGTCAATTTTAACAGATAAAATTCATCAGTGCTAAAATAATTATCAATAATATAAAATTTCATATTCACAGTAACACACAGTATATTTAGCTGAAGCCTAGAAGAAGTGTTTGAAATAATCTTCAGCAAAATATATCTCCTATAAATCACAAGTCATAACCACCTCTACACTGTGCACAACTAGATAATTTATATGAATATATGCCTCTTCCTTACATTTCTTATACCCACATAACAGAATGTTCAGAGGTTGTTGATTCCTTGCTGAATTGTCATACTATTGAACACAATTTATTTTTTATATATTTCACAATTGGACAAAGACCATTGGCTTTTAAAAAAATGCAAAAGGAAGAAGAGAAAAAGGCTCCACTATGCCATACCATAAGAGAAAACACAATTAAAAAACATAATCAAAATTACTACTGAGATCACCTGATACATCTTACAATTGGGTTTGAATCTCAACTTTTTCATTACTGCTCCTCTAAATGTGTTGTAGGAAGTAAGGTGATTACTGACCATAAATTCAATATGGAAACACTCGTAGTTCATGAAATATGCCATGAGGGTCTGGAAGCGTTGGGTCTCGGAGCACACATCCTTGAAATTGTTGAAGGCATTGAGGATGATCTCATGACCTCCCTTCACAAGGCAGATTGCAGCCAGCAGCTCCAACACTAGTGCCTTTGTCCTGAAATAATGGCAGCATTATTGAATCTTGATCAGACAAAATCTACATTAATATTAGGATAAAATACTTGAGAGACTTAATTTAAGATGTCCACAACTCACCGTAAACTTCTGTGGTTCAAGCTGAGAGCAATACAGCTTATGGCCTCTCGATGCTCAAACACCAGGTTGAACCCATACTGGAAAGCACAATAATGCATTATGTTCTGTGTGCAGTAATTTTTTTAATATGAAAGAAATAAAAAACTATAGCAATGTAATGGCCAAAGCTTGTAAATTTTTACTTTAAAACAATATATCATTAACAACTGATTGTTAACATCTGTACACCAAAAAAGACTGGCTTCTAACCTTGTTATTCATGATGGCTCTCATGCACATAATGCACACATGAATATCATCCTTGGAGTCTCCCATGTTCAACTTCTGGACATGGCGTGATGCTCTCTTCATCCTTGGGGAGTCCCTCTCCACTGATGTCTTGAGCTGCCCATTGAGATTCCTCATGTCATCTTCTTCCTCCATACTCTCCCTTAGCCTCTGCTCATGTCTGTTATTTTTAGAAATTAAAACATTAAATTAGCAGAACAAATAATAACAGCAATAATGATAAAGATAATAATAAAGTAGCAATGGAAAACAAAAGGGATCCAGCAATGGCATAATGTGTGTGTGTGTGTGTGTGTGTGTGTGTGTGTGTGTGTGTGTGTGTGTGTGTGTGTGTGTGTGTGTGTGTGTGTGTGTGTGTGTGTGTGTGTGTGTATATATATATATATATATATATATATATATAGAGAGAGAGAGAGAGAGAGAGAGAGAGAGAGAGAGAGAGAGAGAGAGAGAGAGAGAGAGAGAGAGAGAGAGAGAGAGAGAGAGAGAGAGAGAGAGAGAGAGAGAGAGAGAGAGAGAGAGAGAGAGAGAGAGAGAGAGGTATAATCATCATCACAATCTTAAAAGTAAGCTCTGTTTCCTTAGATGTGAGAGTCAATTCACATCAGTTTGCATAGTATAGTTTTCTGTAACCTGGTTGTCAGTTATTGTATATGGTTATTGATCTTATTTTAGAATTTTTACCTCACGTCATGTATCACATGTAGTAAGAATTTTTTACAGAATAAAGGAAAATGTCAATGATGAAAGGACAACTGTATGTATAGCAAAATACCATATATCACACCTTATAATTTTACTAAGTCAGGCAGAAGCCCATTATATCTAGGCATGTATGCCTGGCTGAGTGAAATATGAGGTGAGTGAATGATGAGTGAGGGGGAATGGAGTGACACAAGTATTCAAGAAGGGCAGATTGGATAATATTAGGATGTGTAAGACAAAGCTGCAAGAGAATTATATCAAAAGAAAGGAATAAGATAAATGCTGGGCAATTCACACATACATGGATGTGTGCACAAGAGACAAGAAGTGTGAAATTATATGACTGGTATCTGCTTCTAAATCTATAATGGCCATCATTGCCTATTTTAAGTTCAGCCTCCATTCATTGGGCATCAGCAGCAAGCCCACAACCACCAAGAGGTGAATAGCTGCAGCTTACAAATGATTGCCTCTGGATAGGTGAGTTGTATCTGTAGATAACACACTTTATCTTTGATGCTAAACAGAAAAGTGTGAGTGAAGACAATGACATTTTCCTGCCTGCTATACTGTACTTGCCTGAGCATCATGAGTCTGAAGGTGAGGTAGTCCACCAGCACATCAAGTCCTCGGTTCTCTTCGCTCAAGAACTCCCTCACCCACCTGTATGGAAAACACACAACCTGATTAGCTCACATGTATTACCAACTGGCCTAACCATGGATAACAGGCAGACTAATGAATTATCTATCCTATTGTTGTACATGAATGTATCTATAAAGATTTCTCAGCTCATTTCTTTTAGTTACCTATTTACAATTTCAGGAAAAGTACTTTTATCATCATCATCATTATAGTCAGCCTTGTTCTGCAATAATGCAAATATCAGTGCGAAATGGTCAGGTAATATACTAAAAAACTGCTCATGTATTAAGAGCTGTTCGATCTTATACTTACTCTATGTGATTCGTTCTCAAGGATATTTCAAGGTCCCTTAAAACCTGTGTCGATGTCGAATCGCCAACCATTTTCCGTTTCTGCAATGAGAGTTTGGTTGTTACAAGGGCTACACCCCACACACACACACACTCAACTCTAACAACTTATATTTGATTTATTTGTTTTTTAAGGCATTGAAGTCACGTTTCGATGTCCAAATATAGAGTAAGAGAGAGTGAAAGTGAATGAGATGAGGTGATTCTATTTTTCAGCTCTTGTAGAGACAGGCAGCGGGACAAACGAAGTACGGCAAGGAGAGGCTCCCTAAGTGGGCGAGGGTGGGGAGAAGCGGGAGAGCCGACACTGCCGTGATGAATGACGTCCTTGTTGAGTGCGTCGCCCACCGCTGCTGCCGCCGCTTCCCCACCTTGCCCACCACCACCACCAACACAACATGCTTCCTTTGCTGCTGCAGTGACATCTCCCAGCCCTATGCGTGTGCAATGGTCTCCAGTCCCCGCGCGGCGTGCACACACCCAAGAATCCCCAAGCCTTGTGCTGATGATGCAAGCAAGTCCTTCCCTCCCTTGTCCCTATCCATGAGACACTCTCTCTCTCTCTCTCTCTCTCTCTCTCTCTCTCTCTCTCTCTCTCTCTCTCTCTCTCTCTCTCTCAAATAGGAAAATTACATTATTTTCTAGTACTTATATCAAATGTCACAATATGATAATGAAAAAAAAGATCTGATAAACGGTAACACGAGGAGGAGGAGGAGGAGGAGGAGGAAACGAGAAGGAGGAGGAGGGGGAGGAGGAGGAGGAGGAGGAGGAGGAGGAGGAGGAGGAGGAGGAGGAGGAGGAGGAGGAGGAGAAAACGAGGAGGGGGAGGAGGAGGAGGAGAGAAGGAAACGAGAAGGAGAGAAAGGGGAAGGGAAGGAGGAAGAAAATAACAGGGAACGTGGGCGAATGAAGATACGTAGAGTAAAGGAGGAGGAGGAGGAGGAGGAAGAGGACAAGA
>NC_087156.1:29044496-29046996 GCF_035594125.1 Scylla paramamosain | reverse complement strand
ACCAGTGAGAAAAGTCTAATGAGAACATGGCTATCACCTCTGCAACCTTGGGAAATGATAGAGGACAAAGCGTTAAATTTAAAGCAGCGTCATAAAGTAAGGACTATGGAGACAAAGCTTTCAAATCCACAGTATCTGGGCGGAGGGAGGGGGAGGATGACGGAACCGCAAGATAAGGACGTTGAGATAAGGGCGTGACTCATGCTCATGGCAGCGATGACGCGTCCGACCCTTAAGACTGGAGAGTGGAGACAACAACCTCGACCTCTCACGCTCTCCCATGCTCTCACCACTGTCCCCTCCCTCTCACCACCACCACCTGCATGTCTGACCACACCACCGACAGACAGACAGGACGTTCGGGCGTGGGTTTACGGCCAGCAATAATGATCCCCTGAGGGGGTTTAAGAGAGTGGATGGGGAGGTTGGCGGAAAGGTTGATAAACACTAAACAGACACGTATTGGTTTGGGTGGGTGCGACACTGCTGCCCTCGCGTGGCCTACTCGCCTGCTCGCTCTGGGCTCGCCTAGGAACTGTTTTCAAAGGCCATAGAGTCAAGCTCTCGTGACCTTTCTTTCTTTCTTTCTTTTTCTTTCTTTCTTTCTTTTTTAAGTTAATGGTGTAGAATTCCTGCCAAACTAAAATGAGCACAACAATTACCACCAGAAACTGCTGAAAGTAAAGATGTGAGGGAAGCATATTTGAGAAAGCTGCAATAGTATTTAGAAAAACCTTTGCTCTCGTTAAAGTTACTTTCAAAGGCTACACAAATAGGGAGTACAATTCCTATCAAACTAAAATGAGCTTGGCAATTACTACTAAACTGCTGAAAGTAAATATGGGACGTAAGCACATTTTATTAGAAAAAGCTGTCCCTGAATTTTGAAACGTTTTGTGCTCTCATCAAAGTTACTTTCACTGTTAAGCTATCATGAAGAGCTTAACAATTACTACTAAAGCTTGGTGCAAGTAAAAATAGGACACAAAAACATTTGAGAAAGCTATCCAGGTATTTTGAAACGTTTTGTGTTCTCACTACAGCTATTTTCAAGGGCCACTGAAATGATTAGGCGAGTTCTCATGAACAAAAATGTTCACCCATTGATAGTGTAGAATCCTTATTAAACATCCACTAGAATTATGAAAACGCCTTTGAAAGCTTCCCACAGATAATTACCTAAGTTCTCATGATTTATTTATTTATTTATTTTATTTTATTTATTTTTCTGATTGATGGTGTAAACCCTAGTTAAACATCCACTAGAATAATAATAATAATAATAATAAAATAATAATAATAGAAAGATAGCTTCCAGCAGAACCTGTTTAAAGTAGAGAAGATACGACGCAGGATTTGTGTATGATACGTGCCGTGGTCCCTCACCTTTTGTTTACGTGTCGTGTCTTTACTGAATCGACTTGGCGGTCCTCGGTATGAATGGACGACGCCAAATGAAAGACCTCCAAGTAATATTATAAGGTTAACAACAATACTACGGGGAATATAATGAGTCACGCTAGGGCTATAAAACTGTCTGGCCACCTCGCATATATAACTAAGCATTACTGTGGTTACTGTAACGTACTGTCTGTGAAGACCGAGTAGGGGTAGTATTCTCTCTCTCTCTCTCTCTCTCTCTCTCTCTCTCTCTCTCTCTCTCTCTCTCTCTCTCTCTCTCCTTGACTCATCGTGGGAACTAGAGAGAAACAAACCTCAAAAGCTTGCCAGTCAGTACTAAATATCAAAAGGAAAATAAGGAACGAAGACACAAGAAGACTGACATTGATTAAATATCGGCGCAGTACAAGTCACTCAGTCGATACTTTCTACTTTCCCCTGTATTTCCATAAATTCACCTACTTTTCCCCTCCCTCTCTCTCTCTCACTCTGCCCCCTCCATCTCCTTTGTAACTCCCACTTCCTTAATAAAATTCGAATTTGAATATGAGTCAGTCAAACAATCAATTTCCTCGCGTCTTCGTTCGTCATTTTCACTCGGTACCAAGAATTGACAAGGTATAGTGAGATACAAGGAGAGCCAGGCGCCACGAGAGCGATGGTTAACCTTCTCATACTAACGATAATACGATTCTTGTTGGCCGAGTAAATTAGACGATTTCAAGAGAAGAAAATATATCTACAAGAACTCTGAAGGTAGTACTGCTTCTCAAGATCATACTCTTAACTTGCTCACAACGTTTTATGGAGTTTAAGAACTGATACAAGTTAAAAGGTTAAGGGAGGAAGACAAAGGTGGGGTACTGAGTTCAGGGTAATACCGCTAGAAGCCTACCCAACTTTTTTTCTTTCATTCTTTCTTTTTTTTTTTCCATCTGCACCGGCCGATGTTATGTAGATAAAAAAATAAAGTATGAGAGGGTACATGACGTTGTAAGGAGTGGGAGCTGGTTTTCTGACGCTGGTTAAATTGTTTGTATTATTATTTTCATTAGTATTAGTTTCACGTATTATTGCTTACTACACTCCTTCCTACTTG
>NC_087156.1:29034496-29036996 GCF_035594125.1 Scylla paramamosain | reverse complement strand
TCTCTCTCTCTCTCTCTCTCTCTCTCTCTCTCTCTCTCTCTCTCTCTCTCTCTCTCTCTCACATACACACAAAACAACACACAATAGACGGCTTGCGACACCATGAAGGAGGAGAAGGAGGAAGAGGAAGAGGAGGGGATCCAGGAGGAGAGGAGGGAGGACCACAGAAGGACTACGGAAGACTACCACTGTATTAAACCCCTGTATTAAAGAGGAACACTCTTGTTAACCCGACTAATCATCTCTGTGGCCTTTGAAAATAGTTGTGGTGAGAGAACCAAGCGTTTCTGAATACGGCCCATGCAGTCCTCGGTCGCGGCGCTCATGCCAGGCCAGGCGGCGAGGACCTAGGCGAGGCGCGGCGCACAAGGGTGTCCGTCACGGTGAGAAACAATGCTGGGTGTGGTGTGTGAAGTCTGGCAGGCGACGCGGGGATACGAAGACACGGGTGAAGGAAAGCTTGATTTGGTTCGGTTTGGTTTGGTTTGGTTTAGGCTGGTTTTGGGTTAGATGAGATTAAGTTAGGTTGGTTTGAGCAAGGTTTAAGTTAGGTTAGATTAAGTTAACTTAGTTCAGGTGGAGTTAAGTCAGGAAAGGTTACGCTAGGTTTAAGTCACGTTAAGTTAATTTGTGTATCTGTGGCGTGAAGAAACAAGAGTAATATACTTTTCTTTCCATTGCTAACCCTTGTACCGCTATTGTGTCTCCTCAGCCTCAATGAAACAGTCAGGCGCGAGTATAACTTCTAAAATTTCCAAACACTGAGAGCAAAAGTAATCGAGTAGTTTTAAGCTTCAAGTGCCTGTAGTTATATGTTTGGCTCAGTGTAATGGTCTATGGTATGATAAGCGTATAACATGAAGACGAAACAAGAAAAGAAGAAAAACAAAATAAGGAAAAGAAGGAAGAAAAGCAAAAAAAAAAAAAGATAAATAAGAGGAAAAAAATAGAGAAAACAAAAATGGCCAGGCACTTAAACGAAGGGGCAAATGTCACAAGCCCATAACTTTAAACATGACAGGCTCTCACAGGAACTATTCTCAAAGGCCACGAGGATGTGTCAGATTCTCGTGTTTGCTTTCTAGTGATGGTGAAGAGTCCTTTGCTCAACTGTCACTGGAATCGTGCAAAACACTCCTGATGGCGGAGGATTCTTGGTTCAACAGTCACTGGAATCACACTTGAAAACCACAATAATGTCAACTACAGCCAGTTAAAGATAGAAAGAGTCATACCATCGAAATAACACTCTTGAAAAAAAAAATAATAATAATAAATAAATAAATAAATAAACGTTCTAAGAGTCAAACCATCGACACAACAATCTTACAAACTCCAGTAACGTCCACTACAGTCAATTAAATGTAGTACTGTAGTTATACCATCGAACCAACACCCTTAAAAATCACAATAACGTCCAATACAGCCAGTTAAAGATGGTAAAAATTATACCATCGAAACAGCTCTTGAAAACCCCAGTACAGTAGACAATTAAAAGCAGTGCTGTAGTTATATCGTCGAAAAAAAAACACTTGAAAATCCCAATAACGACCACTACACCCTGATAAAGGTGGCAAGAGTTATATCAAAAAATGTTAAAGAGTTATGAAGCATACTGTCATACGTATGGTCAAATATTTTAAGTCCTCCAGGAACGTCATGGCAGTGGGCGGGAGTGAGTGGGAGAAGACAGCCATGAATGATAGACGAGTGATGAAAAGGTGAAGTGAAAACAGCAAAGCATATGGAGTGAAACTAGGAAAGGAGCGAAGGGGTAAAAAATAAAGAAACGAACATCACATGGCGGAAGGGAATGAGAAACATGCATGCTTGAGAAAACAAAATAAATAAAAAGAAATATATATATATATATATATATATATATATATATATATATATATATATATATATATATATATATATATATATATATATATATATATGGACTGAAATAGGAATAAAATGAGTGAGTGAATAAATTAGGAAGGAAAGAAGGAAGGAAGGAAAAAGGAATAATGAAGTGAGGAAGGGAGAGAAAGAAGGAAAGAAGGAAGGAAGGAAAGAGAAAAAAATAAAAAAACAAGTATACAATAACGACAAAAAATATAACAAAACTATAAATAAATGTGACCGAATCAGAGAAAAAACAGGAAAACATGAATAATATATAAAAAAGCGAGGAAAAATAAACTAATCAGCATAAACAGAAAAGAGAGAGAGAGAGAGAGAGAGAGAGAGAGAGAGAGAGAGAGAGAGAGAGAGAGAGAGAGAGAGAGAGAGCGAGTGTGTGTGTGTGTGTGTGTGTGTGTGTGTGTGTGTGTGTGTGTGTGTGTGTGTGTGTGTGTGTGTGTGTGTGTGTGTGTGTGTGTGTGTGTGTGTGTGTGTGTACGCGCGGGCGAATGAGTGAAGACCCCAAAATAACCAAACCAAAATGAGAAAGGAAAATAAATAAAAAAGTGCGAAGATTATGCGAGAAAAAAGAGGAAAAGAAAATACACAA
>NC_087156.1:29019496-29029496 GCF_035594125.1 Scylla paramamosain | reverse complement strand
CTCTCTCTCTCTCTCTTCCTTTTCATTTGTTTGCTCCTGGGGCGAACTGAGAAGAAGGAGAAGAAAAAGAAGAAGAAGAAGAAGAAGAAGAAGAGGAGGAGGAGGAGGAGGAGGAGGAGGAGGAGGAGGAGGAGGAGGAGGAGGAGGAGGAGGAGAAAGAAGAAGAAGAAGAAGAAGAAGAAGAAGAAGAAGAAGAAGAAGAAGAAGAAGGAGAAAAGAAGAAGAAAGAAATAAAGAAAGAAAAAGAAAAGACGGCATACCTGTTTTCTCTCTCTCTCTCTCTCTCTCTCTCTCTCTCTCTCTCTCTCTCTCTCTCTCTCTCTCTCTCTCTCTCTCTCTCTCTTTGAAGGTCGGTCCCCAGGTTACAGGAGACACCAGCGGGACCACGTAATACCAAGACCCACCGACGCCGAAGAGGAGGAGGAGGAGGAGGAGGAGGAGGAGGAGGAGGAGGAGGAGGAGGAGGAGGAGGAGGAGGAGGAGGAGGTGGCGTGACGCGGTGTGCGGTGGCGACGCGGCGGTGTTGCTACTATTACGACTGAACTGGTTTAGTGCATCAGCCGTGTGTCACGCTGACGAGATAGTATGTAGGTACGTGCCACACACACACACACACACACACACACACACACACACACACACACACGAAGCCTAAGCAGCTACAAACAACAACAACAATCCACACACACACACACACACACACACACACACACACACACACACACACACACACACACACCACGATGAAAGACAAGCAACAACAACAACAACAGCAGCAGCAGCAGCAGTAAGACAGATCATGTGAGACAGCTAGCCAGCCACCCAGTCAGCAGACCTCATCCCGTCGCATCTGAAACAAAACTAACTTTCCCATCCCGCCCCTGTCATCACCAGCACGTCCCGGAGCTCACACCTCCGCAAAGTATTGGTTTACCATTAGCGGCTGGAGGCGAGGCGGTGGGGGCGGAGGATCGTGTGAGAGGAGTGTTCCGCGTGATTGTGAGGTGTCAGCGGCGTGAGGTGCTGGTCGGGGGTGGCATTATAACGGGGACACGGGGCGGAAGAGACCGTGGTGTGTGTTGTTACAGACTTATAGCGTACTGTAGCGAAGCGGTTGATGCTGGCATGGCGAGAGAGAGCCAGTATTCAGAAACGCTTCGCCCCCTCACCATGACTATTTGAAAAGGCCAAAGAGATGGTTAGCCGGCTTCTTAAGACTGTTTCTCCTTTAAATAATACAGAAATCTTGTTAACCCTGCCACCAGAACCTTAAAACACTCTTAAAAAAAAACTATTGTAACTTCAAGTAGTGTTTTGGAAATGCTGGGGATGTGACGTGGATGTGTTTCAGAATATGATCCAGAGAGAGAGAGAGAGAGGAAGGAGAAAAGAACCGACGGATAACAGTAGTGATAGTAATAGTGAGGCCTGAGGGATGTGTGGGATGGGGGGGGTAGTAATAGTAATGTTAATGTAGTGGCTGGGAGAGGAAGGACGAAGGAGGAAGGAAGGAGGGAGGCGGAGGGGGAAGGTGTATTGTGCTATTATTCTGAGCGAGGTTAAGGCGAAACGCACGCTCCACACGTTTCTCTCTGGTTTTGAGGAACGTGCGAGCCATGGGCAGGAAGGAGATCAAGGGAACGTGGAGGGAACAGAGGAACAACAGTACATGAGAAGGGAGGGAACGTAGAACAGAGGAAGGGCAGTACGTGAGTAGAGAAGTAGAAGATAAATGGAAGGAGAGCGGAACAGATACAGGAAAAACAGTGCATAGGTGAAGAAAAAATCAAGGGAAGGAGCATATATAGGGAACAGAGGTAAGACAGTGCAGGGCTAAGGAAGGAAAGGAAGACAGACTAAACAGGAAGACAAATCAAAATGAAAATAGATAATAACGAGAGGGAAAAACAAGTAGAGAGCTCTGTGGTGTCGCAAGAGG
Organism: Scylla paramamosain; assembly: GCF_035594125.1. Classification (NCBI taxonomy): domain Eukaryota; kingdom Metazoa; phylum Arthropoda; class Malacostraca; order Decapoda; family Portunidae; genus Scylla; species Scylla paramamosain. The sequence continues at coordinate 29,027,557 of NC_087156.1, read as the reverse complement.
AAAGAAGAGCTGAGAGGGCGGGTGAAGAGAGGGAGGGAGGGGAAGTGAGCGAGGGCGCCGCTGAGGGAGAGAAGCAGGCGTTAGTTAGTGGTAGCGATGACTGTACGGAAGGAAGTAAGGGGGCAGCAGGGAAGGAAGGAGGGAAGGAAGGAGGGGTGTTACTAGCTCCTTGGAGGATAGGAACGTGACTCTGGGGAGGGGAGAGAGAGAGAGAGAGAGAGAGAGAGAGAGAGAGAGAGAGAGAGAGAGAGAGAGAGAGAGAGAGAGAGAGAGAGAGAGAGGGGAGGTGCAAGCCAGTTGAGGCGGGCAAGGCAAGGCGGAGTGAACAGGGTCTCAGGTTACTTCCACCGCCGCTGCCGCCACCGCTGAGCCTCCTCCGCCACCGCCGTCAGCAGCCACCGTATCACAGCGACTAGGGCTTGTCATTACCACAGCGTAGCCTAACACAGCCCAGACGCCTGGAGCCAGCACGTGGTGACAGCCTAGGGTGCCTCATAACACACCGCCCTACACCATGAGAGGCCTTCAGTCCGTCACGGCGCCAGACACACCAGACAGCCGCCTCGTCACAGCACGTCACACCAGGCAGCTCCTGTGAACCACTTAACTCCACCTGTCATTAATCCATCACACCGCCCGACCTTCTAAACGCTCCACTCAAGGTTTCACTCACTCACTGCACCAACCAATGACGAACGCTAATTAGTCCCACCAAACACACACACACAGACACACACACACACACACACACACACACACACGTAATCCGTCGCATACCGGCACCGCATTTCAAGCTTTGGCTGACCGAAGACCATCAAACGAACCTACTAATACTCTACACACTCACACACACAAGAGCAGTGATCCGAGATGATACGGCTTACGCTGGCTTACACACACACACACACACACACACACACACACACACACACACACACACACACTCAAAATACAGGTGTCCCTATATACCCTCTTAAAACACCTGTGCACCTGAAGTTTTGTGGAAGTAGTAGTAGAAGTAGTAGTAGAAGTAGTAGTAGTAGTAGTAGTAGTAGTAGGAGTAGTAGTAGTAGTAGTAGTAGTAGTAGTAGTAGTAGTAGTAGTAGTAGTAGTAATAAAAGCAGGAGTAGACTATATAGGTTAGGAAGTAAAGAGAAAAACATTAACTCTCTCTCTCTCTCTCTCTCTCTCTCTCTCTCTCTCTCTCTCTCTCTCTCTCTCTCTCTCTCTCTCTCTCTCTCTCTCTCCCTTCCACCAGGACCCAATACACGGTAATAAATGTTGTTCTTAGCGGCAAGGAGCAGCTGGTGCCGAGGAAGGGTGAGGGCGGGGGCGAGACAGGGAGACAGGCAGACAGGCAAACTGGAATTTCCTCTGCAAAGGGTGAGGAAGGTGAGGGAGTGCTTCCTGTTCCCCCGAGGCCATTACCAGGAGGAGGAGGAGGAGGAGGAAGAGAGGTGAGGTGATGGGGGCAGCTCCACGTCTTCCTGCTTACCATCACCATCATCGCCATCACAACCCTCATAATGGTGACCTAGTGACCCTACATGCGCGCAGCTCATGCCAGCCAGACCCCATAGAAACACACACACACACACACACACACACACACACACACACACACAATTATTCCCGCTCACGAGACCACATTCTATTGCTCTCCAACCGCGGCCTCTGCATCATGGCGGCTAACCACACACACACACACACACACACACACACACACACACACACACACACACACACACATTATCCCCACTCACGCTGGTGCACTCAATTGCTCGGCAACCACGCCACTGCAACAAGTGGGCTTAACTCAGAGAGAGAGAGAGAGAGAGAGAGAGAGAGAGAGAGAGAGAGAGAGAGAGAGAGAGAGAGAGAGAGAGAGAGAGAGAGAGAAACATGCCAAATGACTTGCCCAGCGAAATCGTCTCCATGATCCAGTCCAAAGAAGGTTACACTTCCGCTCTCTCTCTCTCTCTCTCTCTCTCTCTCTCTCTCTCTCTCTCTCTCTCTCTCTCTCTCTCTGTAACACTCATGCAATTTTCTTTCATTTCGTCGCGCAAAAAAAAAAAAAAATGGTGTTCTGTTTCTATTCCTTGCACGTTCTCTCTCTCTCTCTCTCTCTCTCTCTCTCTCTCTCTCTCTCTCTCTCTCTCTCTCTCTCTCTCTCTCTCTCTCATACAACGGGTGAGTCAAGATACACGACTCTCTTCCATCCCTCCCACCCTCCCTCAGTGTCAATCTCTCTCTTCCTCCCTCTCTCTCTCTCTCTCTCTCTCTCTCTCTCTCTCTCTCTCTCTCTCTCTCTCTCTCTCTCTCTCTCTCTCTCTCTTGTTGTCATGCCCTTGTCGTGGCAGGTTAAGTGTACCGTGTAAATAGGTAAAGAGAGACGGCTTAAATTCTTACCTCTCTCTCTCTCTCTCTCTCTCTCTCTCTCTCTCTCTCTCTCTCTCTCTCTCTCTCTCTCTCTCTCTCTCTCTCTCTCTCTCTCTCTTCAAGGTTTACCCAGTTAAGTGTAAAGGTAATTAGATTATTCTCCACTTAGCTTTTTATCTATTTTTTATTTTTTTGCCTTTAAAGGTTATGTGGCTGTGTGGATAAACAACTTAATGAAAACGTGAGGCAGGTGTTGATGGCCCTACTGTTTACGGGATTTAAGTGTGTGTAAACAAGATAGATGTTGCTGTTCTCAGCCTATCTATTTGTATTTTATGTGGATAAACTACCGAATGAATGTGTAATGTAAGGTATACAATTTCCTTGAGCATCTTGATGTTTACGTGGTTGAACTGTGTGTAAACAAGGTAACGAGGATGACAACTTGCTTCCCGCCTATTTCAATGTCTTAAAAGTCCATCCAGGTAAGGTAAACAGCTTAATGAGAAGGCAAGGTAAGGAAAATTAAGCTTCTTCATCGCCTATGTCACTATTTACATGATTCTGGTGTGTGTAAACAAGATAAGCCGAGGGAGTTATGACGTTTTCTGTCTTTAGAGTTTATGCAGAAAGGGGTAAACAGTCTGATGTATATGTAATGTAAGGTACACTTCATTGAATATCTTGATGTTTACGTGGTTTAGCAGCGTGTAAACAAGTAAAGAGGATAACAAATTACTCCACACCCATTTGAAAGTCGTTAAGGTCCATATGGGTGGGGTAAACAAATTAATGAGACAGTGAGGTAAAGAAAATTAAGCTTCTTCATCGCCTATGTCACTGTTTGCATGATTCTGGTGTGTGTGTTAACAAGATAAGCGAGAGTTGTTTCGTGTCCATCATTCTGTCTTTGTGTAGTTTACCCATGTGGCTATAGATAAATGCTTTAATGAAAACGTTACGGTAAGAAAACGCCTTGAACATCTTACCACTGTGTGTCAGCAAGACGGAGGGATTATTCTCCGCATATCCTTTTGTCTTTAGAGTTTGTGAAGCTGCTCATTAAAAAAAATAAATAAATAAAAATAAAATGATGATAATAATGGGAAGAAAAAAAAAACACTTAAAATGTCTTGCTGTCTACGTGGTTCAGTTGTGTGTAAACAAGACAAGGATCGTGATGGCTTGCTAGTTCAATGTTTTCAGGATCCATCGAGGCAATATAAACAACTTGATGAGAATGTAATGTATGGAAAAATGAGCTTCTCCATCGCCTATGTTACTGTTTACATGGTTCAGGTGTGTGTATACAAGATAAGGGCGTCTATCCTTTTGTCTATTAATGTATATTGCTGTGTGGAAAAAAAAGCTATGAGTAACGAAGAAAACGCTGCCTCTTCCACTAAGAAACGCCGCGAGCCACCAACGAAAAGTAACAGGAAAGTACTAAGGTTATAACCACAAACAGAGAGAGAGAGAGAGAGAGAGAGAGAGAGAGAGAGAGAGAGAGAGAGAGAGAGAGAGAGAGAGAGAGAGAGAGAGAATGCTACCTCTCCCATAAAAAAAAAAAAGTTAGCATGAACCAACACCAAACAACCAACAGTTTTCGTGGGAGAGCGCCAAGGTCACAAGGTCCCAGCAAGATTAACGAAAAATGAAGCTACTTCTCCCACTATGAAACAAATCATATGAAAACATTTGAGGGTAACGAAAAAGAACTTTACTCCTCCCACTAGGAAACAAGAAGAGTGCCAAGGTCATAGGATGCCGGCGTACCAAACAATGCTGCCTCTCCCACTAAGAAACTAACCATGAGTCAGAATCGAAGTTAAGGGGAGGAGGAACAGTAGAGAATGAGAGCTCCCTTCCCGCCCCTCCCTCCTCCACGCTGTGTTGCAAGGTTTGTCTACCAGAAGAAAGGTAAGATAGTTTTAAGGAGGAGGTTCTCGCTCGCCGCCTCATCCCCGCCTTGTTTATTTGTCCAGCCCTGACCCACTCACGGCAGGGGCATCACGATTGGCTTGCACCGCCCCCAACCTGCCTGCCTGCCGACCACGCAACACACGCCACGTCACACACACACACACACACACACACACACACACACACAAAGACATGCCGAAGTACTTGTGTAATACATTCATACATAAACAAAGAGATATACAGATGGACACACAGATACATAGATAAGTATACATATACATACATACAAAAACATATACAAATTCGCAAGCCAAAAAAAACTAAGTAGGTTAGCAGATACATTCTTAATTAAACAAGATATAAAATTAGGGCGCGCGCACGCACACGCACGCACGCACGCGCACACACACACACACACACACACACACACACACACACACACACACACACACACACACACACACACAGACAAGTAAATTGGCACAGATGTCTCTTCTTGATGTCATGTGTATAAATATGAATGCAAAATGTATATTGGTAGACGAAGTTTCATTTATACTTAGAAGATCATACTTAGAGGCATGAATGGTATACGAGAGAGAGAGAGAGAGAGAGAGAGAGAGAGAGAGAGAGAGAGAGAGAGAGAGAGAGAGAGAGAGAGAGAGAGAGAGAGAGGAGAAACAGAGCTTGACAAAACATATACATGAAATAAATAAAAGTATACAATTACACACACACACACACATTCCTCTCGCCCCCATTTACACATCACCGCCACACCTTCCATTCCACACACACACACACACACACACACACACACACACACCTGTCCAGCTTCACCGGTGTTCCCTCGGGGTTCTGCCAGTCCCTCCCACTCCCTACGTAAGAGTAACGGTGAGAAAGGGGGTGGGGAAGGATCTGGAGTCTGGGATTTAAAGGTAGAGCTCAAGGCCTTCTGGTTGAGGAGGAGGAGGAGGAGGAGGAGGAGGAGGAGGAGGAGGAGGAGGAGGAGGAGGAGGAGGAGGAGGAGGATGGTGAAAGTGAGGAAGGAAGAAGAGTGGTCGTTCAGAGGATGTAAGGAATGGGTAAAGGGAGGAGGAGGAGGAGGAGGAGGAGGAGGAGGAGGAGGAAGGTGAAAGTAAGGAAGGAAGGGGAGTATTAATTCAGAGGATATACGGAAGGGGTAAAGGAAGGAAGAGAAGAAAATGAGGAAGGACAGTGGAAAGGAATGTACGTACAGGCAGTAACACGAAGGAAGGGAAATGCAAAAGAAAAGAAAACACAAAGAAATACAAAGGGAGACAAACAGCGACAGGCCTTGAGATTCTAATAGGCTGTCTGTATAACTATCCTATACAAAATACGGGGAGAAGACACATGAATAACAAACTAGAAGAGAAAAAAAGAGGATAAGGAGTAGGAAGGAAAAAGGAGGAGGTTTAGAGAGAAGGAATGTGGGATGGAAGAGAAGAGGAAAAGGAAGAGGAGGAGGAAAAGGAGGAGGAGGCGTGGAGAAAATAAAGAGAAGAGGATGCAGGGCCTTGGGAGGATATGGAGGAAATGAAGAACGTTTAGTGAGAAGTGAAAAACCAAGAAGAGGAGGAGAAGCAAAAGAAGGAAAATTAATGGGAGAAGTAGGACGAGGAGGATAAAATATAGGAAAAGTATATGAAGAAAAGGAGGAGAAATATTAGGAGGAAAAGCACAAGGAGGCGGAAAATGACATCGGAGGAGGAGGAGGAGGAGGAGGAGGAGGAGGAGGAGGAGGAGGAAGAGGAGAAGGACGACGAGAAGAAATATCAAGAATATCAAGATGAATATGATGATAATGATGATACTGATGATGATGTTGAAGCAGAAAAAGAAGACGTGGAGTAGGTGAAGGAATAATAATAATAATAAAAAAAAAAAAAAAAATAATAATAATAATAATAATAATAATAATAATAATAATAATAAGAAGAAGAAGAAGAAGAAGAAGAAGAAGAAGAAGAAAATGATGATGCTGATGCTGATGATGATGATAATGTTGAAGTAGAGTGGATGAATACCAAGAAGAAGAAGAAGAAGAAGAAGAAGAAGAAGAAGAAGAAGAAGAAGAAGGAAAGGGGCGGCAAGGAGATGGTGGGACTGCTCGAGACGGCAGGCGCGGTCAGGCCATCGGTGACTCATGCCCCGCCCCACCCCGCCCCACCCACCCACTCACCCGCCCACTCACCCACTCACCCGCTCTCTCACACACCACGCCTCTACCTCTCACTCACACTATCCTCCACCCCCAGCCTGTGTTACCTTATTCACTCCCACTCCTCCCCTTGTCCCCTCCTCTAGTGCCCTGAGAACATGGGAGAGAGACAGAGGGAGATAAAGGGAAGGAGAAACAGTGATGACCTTGAGAGAGAGAGAGAGAGAGAGAGAGAGAGAGAGAGAGAGAGAGAGAGAGAGAGAGAGAGAGAGAGAGAGTTCGTATTAACCCGACACACAATGCCCTGCCCTTCTCTCTCTCTCTCTCTCTCTCTCTCTCTCTCTCTCTCTCTCTCTCTCTCTCTCTCTCTCTCTCTCTCTCAAGTGCCTCTCGCCCTCTCTTTTGATGCACACTTAAGTCAGGTGTGCGAGAAGACTGTAACTGCAGGAGGAGGAGGAGGAGGAGGAGGAGGAGGAGGAAGAAGAAGAAGAAGAAGAAGAAGAAGAAGAAGAGGAGGAGGAGGAGGAGGAGGAGGGGAAGGAGGAGGAATACTAACGTAAAGAGATAACAGATAATGGTTTGTGATTACTTTTCTCTTGATTGATGAGAGAGAGAGAGAGAGAGAGAGAGAGAGAGAGAGAGAGAGAGAGAGAGAGAGAGAGAGAGAGAGAGAGAGAGAGATAATGTGTGTGTTGATGGATGTATACATGTATTTCCCCAAGGATAATTTTATGTGCATGAATCTGACCCCCCCCTCTCTCTCTCTCTCTCTCTCTCTCTCTCTCTCTCTCTCTCTCTCTCTCTCTCTCTCTCTCTCTCTCTCTCGACTCACCTCCTCCAAGCAGTCGGCAAGGTAAACACTCCTCCATTCAGCATCCTGGTTTTTGTCTCCCTTGACCTTCCTTCGCTTATGTGCTTGTTGATCTATGACCTCACTATCTGTATGCCTGACCGACGTGTGTGTGTGTGTGTGTGTGTGTGTGTGTGTGTGTGTGTGTGTGTGTGTGTGTGTGTGTGTGTGTGTGTGGTCTGTATTCATATGTGATGATCAGTTTATCTCTCTCTCTCTCTCTCTCTCTCTCTCTCTCTCTCTCTCTCTCTCTCTCTCTCTCTCTCTCTCTCTCTCTCTCTCTCTCTCTGTGTGTGTGTGTGTGTGTGTGTGTATCTAGTTTGTGTTCACTGGTATGAGATCCCCAATCTCTCTCTCTCTCTCTCTCTCTCTCTCTCTCTCTCTCTCTCTCTCTCTCTCTCTCTCTCTCTCTCCCGTGTCAGTCTGCTTGCGTGGCCCTGAGTACAGCCTGCAGGGAGCACCACTACATCACATCACACGCTCTCACTTCAGGATGGCATCAAGGTCACTGAAGTGTGCCAGGTCAACATTCCTTCATCACCACGCGGTTCCGAACACCTACCATAAGCACATCGAGGCAGCCAATAGGGAGATTCTACTATTGGGGACTTTGGGAGACTTAAGATAGTGCGCCATACAGCTACCATAATCACACCAAGCTAGCGATATGGGTTTTCTGCAGGAAGGACTTTGGGAGCCTTAAAGTATTGTAACGAACACCAAC
>NC_087156.1:28904496-29014496 GCF_035594125.1 Scylla paramamosain | reverse complement strand
TGATTTTATAGGCAGTAACACAAACGGATGGCTGTGGTAAGTAGTTATGTACATAAGTTAGTGTGTACAGTATATGCCTGGACAACTTACATGCCTTGTACGAGTGACTTCTGGGCTATCTCGTGACCCCATCACTCCCAACCCGCTTATCGTCACCGACATCAAGCACACCAAATGTGAGAAGACAGAGTCATAAAGGGGCATGACCCCCATGGTGCGCTGGAACAAGAAAGGACAGTGAAGGGGGAGGGGCGGGACACGAGTGGATGTGTGGAGGGAAGGTACAAGTGAAGAAGGGGCCAGGTGTTGTATTAAGCCGCGCAGAAAGTCCAGTTTCCTTGGCTGGCGTGGGAGATGAGCTGCAGCAGGATGGACGTCCACCTTCGCCTGGGGGCAACTTTCGCTCTCTAGCCACTGTGGAGCAACGCCCCTCCACTCTTCACCACCACCATCCGCCACCTTCTGCGTGCTGGCAAGCAGGGTTTCAATTGTACTGGAAGATCAAGATCACTATTGATCCTCAGGTTTTGAATAACCGATGTTCAAACAAAAAAAGGATTGCTAGAACACATGGACTCAAGATCGCTATTCTCATAACTCTCATCCCTGGAGCTTTTGAACGAAGAAGTGGTCGGCAACATGAGAAGCTGACGAACAACGGAAGTGTCAGACACGATGACCGGCGCATCCTCTACCTCTCCTACACTCCTACACACACACACACACACACACACACACACACACACACACACCGTATATCGACCCCCAAGCACGAAATTCGCTATCAACAACGAAGTTCTGCAAAATGTACAGCTGGACAGATAATGATAACCAAGGGACTGTGAAACAATTTTAGCATCTCCCAAAGCAAGGACACACAGAGAGAGAGAGAGAGAGAGAGAGAGAGAGAGGAGAGAGAGAGAGAGAGAGAGACGAGAGAGAGAGAGAGAGAGAGAGAGAGAGAGAGAAAAATAAACCGAGAGTGCGGGTGAGTGCAGGCGAGGCTTGGCTGAGCGGTGACGTCACGCGTGGCGGCGCTCCCTCCCCCCTCGGGCGGATGTGCGTCGGGCTCCTAGAAAGGGAAACACCGCCGCGGCCAGCCAGCCATTCTTCCATTCCTTCAGGCCTTGACATGCCTCCACTCTCACCTGTGGCCATGGCACTGTGCTGGCTGGCCCTCCTTTGACTCACACCCCAGCCCATCAGACCTGTTTCCTGGTCACCCTGTTCTGTTTCCTCTCTCTTCCTCTTCCTCCTCACGTCACTGCCACCACCTGCCTCCCGCCCCGCAGCTGGCGTAAGGTGAAGGGGTGGAAGCGGTAGGCTGGCAGGACAAGGGGTGCTGGTTGGCCAAGAGATACTCAATAGAACACTGTATTGCATGACGCATGTGCGAATACATGACAAAGGGAACGGTGTATTGTTTTAATGAAAAGAGAAAGCATAACCTTAATGATAACGTACGAGTCCTGTAGTAGTAGTGAATTATTGTAATCACTGTCATCACGATCATTAACATGGAATGCCTGTGAATGTGAATATATTATGAAATGTTTGAAAGTGTGAAGCCATTATATAATTCTTTTGAGTGTGAAATGTTTGGGAATGTGAATGTAATTTAGAATGCTTGTGAATATGAATGCATGCAGAATGCAGACGCCTGCCTGTCCCGGATACTCCATCTCCGAAGTAAACGTCAACCTGATAAAAAATGTACGCAATTATATTATAGATTCTGGAAATATACGTTTACGCTACCCATAAAACATGATTCACCCAATGGATTTCTCCTCCCCCTCACACACACACACACACACACACACACACACACAGTACAAGATGATGGCAAACTATAACTCGTCGGAAATTAATGACTGATGAACAACATCCTCCTGAGGCTGCCTCTGTGTCCCCTTCAAAGAGGAGGCCAAGACGGGCTGTGCAGCGTCAGGGGGCGGGATGTTCAGATAAGAGGCGAGAGGGACACCATCTCTAACTCATACCCAGGTCAAGGCTCCGGGTTGCCCTCGCTGGTGACATCATGCCCGGGGTGCACTGTTGCGGGGGGGGAGGGAAAGCCAGGGCACCACGACTCAGACCCCGAACAATGCATAATCCTCCTGCCGTTGCAATACACACTTGAGGCAACATTTAGGCAAGCCCTAGCCTCTTAGTCTTGCTGTCTGATACATGCCACTCCCACACAGCCCCGCCCCACCCCCTGGCGAGTGGCAGATGGCATCACCCCTGCAGATCCTCCCCCCGGCAGGGTGGACAATACCGCCCCGCCCGCCCCCACACATGTTACTCGTTCCCCACGCCCCGCCCACCCACTTCCACGCTGCCCCCTCACACCACACACACTGACTGGACACAACAAAGGGCACGAGTGTCTTACCAGGACTTTGGTTGAAGCGGACGTTCCAGCTCATCAGTGTCCGGCATAGGTAACTTGTCCTTTGTCAGCGCTGCTCCACCACCACCACCTCCTCCTGTACAGTACACGCCATTATTCCTCACTGGCTGCTGGTCCCCTCCCCGCTCCCCAATGCACTTACTGTCAGCACTTCCCATGTTTGTTACTTAAAGCGTTACATTCATAAAAAACAAAAGGGCACAACAGAAATGGTCTCCAAACACAGTGAGCGGGCGGCACGGCATCACCTCTCCCCTCCCATGGTTCGCGCGATACTGGCTCAGTTTGGGTTGGTGGCTCACACTCAGGGATGTCCTGCGCATGCGCCCTCGCGTCCATAAATCATCGCGCCCTTGAATGACAATATGTATAGTAATATGTAAATAGCGGCGTATTCGTCACTAGGTATATTGGAGTAATTCACCATTTAATTCGGGCGTCATTCTACCTGTAACTCATACCGGGCGCAGCTTCAGGTATAGTGTGTAAATACTACTTAGCATGGAAAGAAGGGTTTTATCATTATTACTATTATTATTATTATTATTATTATTATTATTATTATTATTATTATTATTATTATTGCTATTATAATTATTATTATTATTATTGTTGTTGTTTTTGTTGTTGTTTTTATCATTAGTTTTGTAATGATAATAATAATAATAATAATAATAATAATAATAATAATAATAATATATGATAATAATAATAAGACAAAAGATATTATTATATTAGCAAGGGCTATCCCCTTTTTGGGGGAAGACAGCCTTGGTATATGTATGTATGTATACATAATTATTGTTAATGTTATTGTTACATATGAAACATTTTCAAAACTCGTAAGAATGAATTAAAATTGATGTTGTCTTAATGTTCATGATGATTGATACCCCATTCCTGGACATCCCCTGGTATCATCAAACCAATCACTACCAGTTAGGATGAAGTACTGAATGATGACATATTAATGTAAGCCACGCAATACCCACTTGTCAGGGAGCTGCAGGATGACAAATTGAAGCCAGTGACTTATAAGGATGCTGAGTCATTGAGCTGTATATTCAGTTTCCTTGCCACCACATGAATCATGCCTGGCTGAAAATTACTCATCAGTTAGGAGGTTTTAAAAGATTCAATAAGCAAATAATCATTTTAATAAATAGGTTATCACAGTCACTGTAACAAACGTTTCTCAGTCTTTAAATGAAAAAATCACATTTGTCACTTACAATCATAATGTTACACTAAGTGTTTTTTATTTATTCTATACAAAAATAGTACTTAACAAAAAGCATTTTACACTGTCACTGGGAAAATTCTACTATAAAAGGTCCTGAACAGTTTTAAAGCTAGTATTGTAAAACAACAGGAAGATAATTGATTGAGAGGAGGAAATGGCCAAAGTCCTAACTAAGGCGCTAGCAGATATAAACTGTTTTGTAAATTATCATGAATACCTTCATTCGTACTTTCCCATCAACCACTAGAATGGGAAAGACCAAGCTCAAAACTCGAAAGACATTAAAATCTACAAAGATGCTTATCCTACAAATTATCTATTCCCCTCCACTGGAAGCACGAAATCAGCACATATGAGGCTTGATGGCAACATGTCCTGACTGGTGTTGTGGGAGTGAGCGTGGGTGATGAAGTGTGGGGGAGGGAGTGCCGGCAGCAGGTTGGTAGTCGGTGGAGAGGCGCCTGCACCACTGTAGCTGTAGGTGTCCAGGCCAGGGCTCACTGGTAACTCTGTATGGCCCTCAAGGGTAGGCAGAGCAATTTCTTGTTTGACACCATGATTTGTGGTTTCCCTCCCAATTCTTGCAGACTCAGCTAGGGCCTCATTTTCCAGTGTGTGTAATGTGGGAATGGCATCTGTGTCTTCTAGGTGGTGTCCAGCAGGCACCATCACCATTGTCTCTGAGCTCTGTGACAGACTGAATGGCTCCACCACCACTGGACCACTCTGACCTCCCTGGCTGTATGTGGTTGAAGTGGACAAAGGAATAGCTTGGAGGTCACCAGCCGACACCAGTGATACAGTCTGGAAAGTACTCTCTTGAGGAAACTGAAATGTTGATGGAATAAGCTGAATAATTTGTGAATCCCCAACAGTGATGAGGTGGCTCTGCTCGGAGTTTGAGTTTTCACCCATTAGTATGATGCTCTCCTGTGCTGGGAGTAGTATGTCTGATTTCACTGATACATCTGGCTGAATGACTGGTGAGAGGGAACAATTGTTGACAGGTACAAATTCAAATTCTTCATTCTCTGAATAGTCTTTTGAAACACTTAATTCCTGTCCAGTAACAGGATCACCTATATTTACATCAAAATCTTCGGATCTCTTCAGCTTTTTGACAGCCCTGGACTTCATGGTTTCTTTGTGAGCTGATGATGAATGCCGCTTCAGGTGAGACAACCTCTTGTAAGTTGTACCACAGTGGCACTTGTATGGTCGGTCGTCAGAGTGTGTGCGACTGTGCCGTGCTAAAGAAGACTTGTTCTTAAAGCTTTTGTTACACTCATTGCACTTGTAATTACGCTCCTCAGAGTGCACAAAATTATGATGATCCTTGAGAGTGGCGAGGGCTTGGAAAGAGCTGCCACAGATTTCACACATAAAGTTGCGACTTTCCAAGTGGAGTTCCATATGTCTCTTGAGGGTGTGGTTGCGTTTGGTAGTGTAGTCACAGTGAGGGCAGTGCCAGGTGATGCCCACTTTGTGTGTCAGTCTGCTGTGTGTGGAGAGCAAGTGTCTTGTGGGTAACTTCAGACCACAGTATTCACAGGCATATGCATAGTTCTGCTTTATGTCATATGCATGGTCTTTCTGAAGATTATTCGTAAGGAGAGTGTGTTCATGCACTATGCTGTTCATGTGTTTCCGCAGACCACGCTTGTGACTGAACTGCTTGTTGCACAGCCGACACTCCAATTTTACTCCTGGAAAAAAAGATCAGAGATAAATTTCTTATACAATGAACAAGAGCATACACTGCACCCAATGATTTATTTTTATTATTATATCCGAAAACCTAAGAGAGAGAGAGAGAGAGAGAGAGAGAGAGAGAGAGAGAGAGAGAGAGAGAGAGAGAGAGAGAGAGAGAGAGAGAGAGAGGAGAGAGGAGAGAGAGAGAGAGAGAGAGAGAGAGGAGGGAAATATTTCTATTCAGTATAGATGTAATTTTGAAAATATAGAAAAAGCTGTATTGGAAACAATGCTGATCACCCCAATAATATTCAGTGCCAAATACTAAGAGTATTCTATCAGTCAGTGTGTGTGCATCAGAAGAGGATGGGATGAGCTCCCACACAAAGTGCTTGCCCTAAAGCCACACATTTTCTGTGATCAATGCTCATTTAACATCCTTCAGGATTTTCTAAGCAGCACTGCTACATACAGCTGCTTGCAATCATTCTAGAATATGAATTGCACTTAGGGACTGTCTTTTTCAGGGATTCCGTGATGAACAATTTTGCCAAACCACATACTGGCCTTGGGATTAGACACTCAGTAAAAAGGAGAACACTTGCTCTCAACACACATTACACCTCTATTTGTCTCTGTCTTTTGCTGAGCATAACAAAAGAAATATTATATCTTTGTATATACCATTTCATAACACTTAGACATCTTGCTGCTGGGAAAAGGTATTGGTAAAATGCAGCTGTGTGGTGGTGATGGCGTTGTGAGTCATCAAGAGAGCTACAGGAGGCTTGGGATTACTCTTGAGTGCTGAACCCTATTTGTTTACATCGAGGCTCTTCAATGGGATCATATTTAACTTAATTTAAAGACTGAATTACCATCTTACCCCACTTGAATCTTTGAAAATAGGTAAATGTGATTTTGTTGGAAAGCCTCAATGTAAATAAACAGTTTTCGGCACTCAGGAGTAATCCCAAGCCACCTGTGGCTCTCTCGATGACCCACAACGTCATCACTACTACACAACTGCATTTTTCCATTAGCTTTTCCCAGCAGCTAGACATCTAAGAGTTATGATCACCTTCATTTTGGCATTAAGTGGGCTGCTCCTCTCTGTGTCCCTCTGTAAGACTTCCTTCACTAGATTGGTGACAAAGAGAACACCTGCATAGTCTAAACAGTATCTTCTGATGAGTTCTGTGTCACTAAGTTCATTCAATACATCCTTTCTAGATACATAATTTGTGAGCTGGAAATGTTATGCAGCAGCCATCTTAGCTGTGGGAGCATCTGTCATAACCCACTAAGACAGGGTAGACTGATGTCTGGGGAATGGATTAATCCATTTGACATTGATTACTATGTGGAAAATATTATTAGTTTTTTAACATTTTGGATTCCAAACAGCATTCAGGAATGAATTAAGTTAAAAAAGCAAGGTTCTACTGTATATAAAAAATGAAGGAAGTATTTACAGAAACTATAAATTAATAATAAATGGTAACTTTTGCTATGTCTTTTAGTATTTAAAATCAAGTAACTTTGAAAACTGAATTATAGTATGATAACTGAAGCAATTATAAGTTAAAAATGGTTTAAAAACCAAATTGTTCAGAAAAGGAGGCATTCAGTAACCAAGTACTGCTGTGTGTGTGTGTGTGTATATATATATATATATATATATATATATATATATATATATATATATATATATATATATATATATATATATATATATATATATATATATATATATATATGTAACCTGATATACCCTCAGTGTACTGACAATGTCAGACACTAAAACTGCCAAGAGTTGTGGTATCTATATCACTGCTATTACATAAGGAATAAAATACATTCATAGCACTACATAGTCATCCCTTGCTATGTACAGAAGTTAGGTAGAAAATTAGTGTCCCGCACATAAGAACATCCCTGAGCCCCCAAAACCTTGAGTAAAGAGGAAAACAAAAACATTCACCCTACATGCCTTCCCATAATTTGTTTAGTATGTTAAACTTCTTCCCCTGAGTCAATACTTTCTTTGTGTGCTTGTCAGTGCCTCCAGCCAGTTTCTTTGCTAATCTCTTAGGAGCCACGGTGAAGAAAAGCTGATGTTCATACAATACAGTTGTGAAGATGCGATGTGGGGCAGCAGGGATGATGATGACACAAGAAAGTTTACTGTGTGACTGAGGGAAATGACATGCAGTTGCAGGCCACGGCAATGAACCATGGGAACACTGTTTGTGTGGCAGGCAAGCATGTGCCTGTGTGTGATGAAGTGAGCAATATGTGATTCGAACTTGCAGTTGGCAACAATCTGTGTAAAAGTGAAACCATGGAAACTGAAACAGTGGTTAACGAAGGATGGCTGTATAGCCTTATTTGAGATGCAAATATACATACAGTAATTCAAATAAACTCATAAGAACTAAATGGAAGATATATGAGGCAGAGTTGTGGTTGGTTAGGCCTGATTTGGCAGAGCTTAAGATGAAGGAATCCCTGATAATGACAACACCCAAATAAACCTCATATGATTATACTGTTGTCAGAGATGAATTTCTTATGCAATGAATGACAGCATACACTGCACCCAATGATTTATGTTTATTATAATATCTGAAAACCTTAACAAGAAGAGAGAGAGAGAGAGAGAGAGAGAGAGAGAGAGAGAGAGAGAGAGAGAGAGAGAGAGAGAGAGAGAGAGAGAGAGAGAGAGAGAGAGAGAGAGAGAGAGAGAGAGAGAGAGAGAGAGAGAGAGAGAGTGAGAGAGAGAGAGAGAGAGAGAGAGAGAGAGAGAGAGAGAGAGAGAGAGAGAGAGAACCAAATTATGGTACAGTAACCAAAGCTATTATGAGTAAAAAACTGCTTGAAAACCAAACTGTTTGGAAAGGGAGGCATTTGGTAACTGAGGTTCCACTGTGTGTGTGTGTGTGTGTGTGTGTGTGTGTGTGTGTGTGTGTGTGTGTGTGTGTGTGTGTGTGTGTGTGTGTGTGTGTGTGTGTGTGTGTGTATTATATATATATATATATATATATATATATATATATATATATATATATTATATATATATATATATATATATATATATATATATATATATATATATCACTTCAAAATTATGAAGTTGCACACTACATAACACTTATAAAAAATCTAAACAACCAAAAACTGGAATATAATGCTCTAATCCATAAACTGGTAATTCCAAAAATAACAATATTAATTTAGTACACAAATAATCAGTCCTTTTCTTCTCAATTCTTTTAATTTGCTCATTCGGAAATCTTGCAGTATTGTATAAAATATTCCCAGATTTTTACAGAAAAGGATCACACACACACACACACACACACACATACACACACACACTGCATAGTGTAGTGGTTAGCATACTTGGCTCACAACTGAGGAGGACTGGGTTTGATTCTCAAGAATGGTGAGGCAAATGAGTGAGCCTCTGTTCACCTAACAACAATTTAATATTGACTGTAATCCATGAGTCTGTGACTTTTTTTTTTTTATGTAGGAAGGATACTGGCCAAGGGCAACAAAAATCTAATAAAAAAAATGCCCACTGAAATGCCAGTCCCATAAAAGGGTCAAAGCAGTGATCAAAAATTGGTGGATAAGTGTCTTGAAACCTCCCTCTTGAAGGAATTCAAGTCATAGGAAGGTGGAAATACAGAAGAGGGCAGGGAGTTCCAGAGTTTACCAGAGAAAGGGATGAATGATTGAGAATACTGGTTAACTTTTGTGTTAGAGAGGTGGACAGAATAGGGGTGAGAGAAAGAAGAAAGTCTTGTGCAGCGAGGCTGCGGAAGGAGGGGAGGCATGCAGTTAGCAAGATCAGAAGAGCAGTTGGCATGAAAATAGCGGTAGAAGACAGCTAGATATGCAACACTGCGGCAGTGAGAGAGGGGCTGAAGACAGTCAGTTAGAGGAGAGGAGTTGATGAGACGAAAAGCTTTTGATTCCACCCTGTCTAGAAGAGCAGTATGAGTGGAACCCCCCCCAGACATGTGAAGCATACTCCATACATGGACGGATAAGGCCCTTGTACAGAGTTAGCAGCTGGGGGGGTGAGAAAAACTGGCGGAGACGTCTCAGAACACCTAACTTCATAGAAGCTGTTTTAGCTAGAGATGAGATGTGAAATTTCCAGTTCAGATTATAAGTAAAGGACAGACCGAGGATGTTCAGTGTAGAAGAGGGGGACAGTTGAGTGTCATTGAAGAAGAGGGGATAGTTGTCTGGAAGGTTGTGTCGAGTTGACAGATGGAGGAATTGAGTTTTTGAGGCATTGAACAATACCAAGTTTGCTCTGCCCCAATCAGAAATTTTAGAAAGATCAGAAATCAGGCGTTCTGTGGCTTCCCTGCATGAAATGTTTACCTCCTGAAGGGTTGGACGTCTATGAAAAGACGTGGAAAAGTGCAGGGTGGTATCATCAGCATAGGAGTGGATAGGACAAGTTTAGTTTAGAAGATCATTAATGAATAATAAGAAGAGAGTGGGTGACAGGACAGAACCCTGAGGAACACCACTGTTAATAGATTTAGGAGAAGAACAGTGACCGTCTACCACAGCAGCAATAGAACGGTCAGAAAGGAAACTTGAGATGAAGTTGCAGAGAGAAGGATAGAAACCGTAGGAGGGTAGTCTGGAAATCAAAGCTTTGTGCCAGACTCTATCTAGGACTTTGCTGTCCTTGTGTGTGGTGTGTGAGTGGTCTCAGTCCTACCCAAAGATCTATGAGCTCTGAGCCCTTTCTGTAGGGAAACAGCTGACTATGTCATTAAAATCAATAGGTGACTGTTAGTGAATAACACACATACACACACACACACACACACACACACACACACACACACACACACACACACAGAATGGCACTGATGGCCTTCTATTTTTGTTAAGTGGTGAGGTCACAGTACTCATCTTAGACATCTACTAACTCTCAGCTGGATGAACACTGGATACAGCATAAAAGAGATCAAGTTCAAACATATCCTTGATTTGAACCTAAGATTTTTTTTTTTTTCATGCAAGAATGCCACTGGCCAAGGGCAACAAAAAAAAATTATATAAAAAAGGCCCACTTAATGCCAGGTCCCATAGAGAATTCCAGATTGAAAAGATCAAATAATGGAGGATAAGTGTCTTGAAACCTCCCTCTTGAAAGAGTTCAAGTGATAGGAAGGAGGGAATACAGAACCAGGCAGGGAATTCCAGAGTTTACTAGAGAAAGGGATGAAGGATTGAGAATACTGGTTAACTTCTGCATTAGAGAGGTGGAGAGAATAGGGGTGAGAGAAAGAAGAAAGTCTTGTGCAGCAAGGCTGCAGGAGGAGGGGAGGCATGCAGTTAGCAAGATCAGAAGAGCAGTTGGCATGAAAACAGCAGTAGAAAATAGTAAGAGAAGCAACACTGCAGTGATGAAAAAGAGGCTGACGATAGTCAGTTAGAGGAGAGGAGTTGATAAGATGAAAAGTTTTTGATTCCATCCTGTCTAAAAGAATGGTATGAGTGGAGCCCGCCATACATACAAGTTTCATCAAAATCCCTAGAAGAGGATGACTGAGACTCAGTAAGGAAAGCCAGATCACTAGTAGAGTGGCCTCAACAGAACCCATACTGGTGATCAGATAGAAGATTGTTAAGTGATAGATGTTTAAGTATCTTCCTGTTGAGGATACATTCAAAAACTTTAGAGAGGCATGAAATTAGTGATAGGATGGTGGTTTGAGGTATTAGAGTGGTCACCCTTTTTAAGAGCACGGTGAATGTAGGCAAACTTCCAGCAAGAAGGAAAGGTAGACAGAGTTGGAAGAGTTTGACTAGGCAAAGTGCAAGCATGGAGGCACAGTTTCAGAGAACAATAGGGGATTAAGGGTAGTAAGGGCATGGAAAATATCACTGCGAATAATCTTAATGGGTAGCATGAAATAGTTGGATGGTGGAGGAGAGGGAGGAACAAGCACTGAATCATCAAAGGTAGAGTTTTTAGCAAAAGTCTGGATAAGAGTTCAGCTTTAGAAATATATAAGATGGCAGTGGTGCTGTCAGGTTGAAACTGAGGGAAAGATGAAAAATCTTTGGAGATGTTTTTGGCTCGGCACCAGAAATCATGGGGGAAGTTAGATTTTGAAAGATTTTGACACTCTGTAGTAATGGAGTTTCTGGGTACTTGGAGAACAAACTTGGCATGACTCTGGGTAGAAACATAAAGAGCATGGGATTCAGGTGATGGAAGGCTCAAGTACCTTTTGTTGACTACCTTCTCTATCATGTATAGCACAAGAACAGACTGTGTTAAACAAAGATTTAGAAGATTTAGGGTGAGAGAAAGAGTGAGGAATGTACACCTCCATGCCAGACACTATCACTTCTGTTATATGCTCAGCACACAGAGACAGGTCACTAACACGGAAGCAGTAATCATTCCATGGAAAATCAGAATACCTCCTGAAGTCCCCCCAATTAGTAGAGGCAAAACGCCAGAGGCACCTCCGCTTTGGGAGATCCTGTGGAGGGATTGGAGTGATAGGACAACATACAGATATGAGATTGTGATCAGAGGAGCCTAACAGAGAAGATAGGGTGACAGCATAAGCAGAAGAATTAGAGGTGGGGAAAAGGTCAAGAATGTTGGGCATATCTCTTAAGATGATAAGGAATACAAGTAGGGTGTTGCACCAATTGTTCTAGGTTGTGGATGATAGCAAAGTTAAAGGCTAGTTCACCAGGATGGTCAGTGAAAGGAGAGGGAAGCCAAAGCAGGTGGTGAACACTGAAGTCTCCAAGAATGGAGATAACTGCAAAAGGGAAGAGAGTCAGGATGTGCTTTACTTTGGAAGTGAAGAAGTCAAAAGAATTTCTTATAGTCAAAAGGAGTTAGGTGGGAGGTATACAACACAGATAAATTTAGTTTGAGAGTGACTCTGGATGATGGAAAATTCAAAAGATTAAAGAGCATGGGCATGAGAGCAAGTTAAGTTGTACACATAGACACAACATCCAGCTTTGGACTGAAAATGAGGATAGAGAAAGTAGGATGGAACAGAGAAGGGGCTGCTATTAGTTGCCTCGGACACCTGTGTTTTAGTGAGGAAAAGAAGATGAGATTTAGTAGAGGAGAGGTGGTGTTCAACAGATTGAAAATTAGATCTAAGGCTGCAAATGTTGCAGAAGTTAATGAAGAAAAGTTGAGGGGGGTGTCAAGACACTTAGGGTCGATACCAGAAGAGCAGTCCAACCTGGGGACGTTTGTGGTCTCCTCCACAGATGGGGAGTCGCCATATTAATTTAGGATCCCGAGTGAAGAGTGTGTGTGTGTATTTAAGTGCACGTAGTTTTGTGTGAAGGAAGAGTTGTCTTTAGAGGGCAGGCTGTGACTGCCCCCTTGAGTTGTGAGACAAAGGGAGGCATTCAGTGAGGTCACAGTTGGGTTATTGATAAGTTCACAGCACCCCCTGATCCAGTGCTTCACACCTCACTGGGAGTAATTATCATTTCAGCAGGTGTCTACTACCTCCTGAGTTGAAGTCAAGCACATGAACTACTATGAAAGTATGGCATATGAACATATGTTGGACTTATAACCAAGGATTCTGTTGATTTACAAAAGGTGAAATGAGCAAATCCCAAAAATATTTTCAAAAATTAATTTCAGGAATCATAAGGAAAAAAATAATAATCAACAATTAATGAGGATAAAACATACCTCGATGCAACTGCAGGTGATGACGCAGAAGAGAAGGTCTGTTGAACACCCTGTCACACTTATCACACTTGTACTCGCGGTCCAGAGTGATGTTCTGTGGCAGTGTATTGTGTTCGTGGCGACAGTGACGTATCAGTGCACGTTTGGTTGTGAAGGGCTGGCCACAGATTTCACATTTGTTCTTCTTATGATGCTGCAAAACAAGCATACTAGATAAAAGAAATATTTCACGCTGAACCTTAATATTATAAAAAAAATTTATCACTATCTATTTACAATCAATACACTCAGCCATGGATGTGAAATTCAAAACACTCAAAAGATTAAAATACACAACAATAGTTCTCCTCATACCCTTAAATGGTCATCATATTGTTGGCGGCGCTTGAAGCTTGCTGAGCAAATATTACAGTGAAACTTGGTAGCCTTGTGGTGGTCAGCCATATGTAGGTTGAAAGTTTCCTTTCCCTTGATGAATGCTCCACATTTCTGACAAACTTCCTGTTGAAGAAAAATACTGATTGATTCTCTCTCTTTCTCATAAGGCAACTGAGAAGAATGACATGGAGGGGTTAGGACAGATCTTTCCTTTCAAAGAAGTCACAATGACTTGAAGAAAGAAAGATAAAAGAACATGATGCATTGCTGATGGTTTCCCCTTGTTAATATGCATGAATATACAGGAATGGAAACATTGTTAATCTCAAAGCATGAATATTTTTACCTAAAAAGTCTCTATTTCTTGATTCTTTCCAAGATAGTAATGAAATTAAAGAAGGGATATAAGAATGGAAAAATTACCTCATTATCAACTGCATGAACCTTGAAGTGATAGTACAGTGAAGAACGCTTCAGAAAACTTCTACTGCACTTGTTGCAAGGGTAAGACTTGGACACCAGGTCAAAGTTGTGTTCTGCCTTCATGTGTGCCTTCAACTTCTTATGACTGCAAAAGCTCTGAGAACACTTGCTGCAGATGTTTCTCTTGTGTCCTTCCATGTGTCTTGAATAAGTCACCTGTCACAAGAAGGGCAAATTTTACACACAAAAATTATATATAAACCTATTTACACTATTCCTATAACCATGTCACAATAAGTTTCTAAAAATATTGGCTTCATCTTACATTTTTCTTAGTAGTATTATCAATTCTTCTTCACTTTGACCCCTTCACTGTTGATCTTTTTCTTACTAAAAAAAAAAAAAAAAAAAAAAAAACAAGTACCATAGCAGCAGTTCTATTTCACATATCTAATTCAAGCATGTCCAAAGAAAGCTATATGTCTCCCACTGCTATCAAAGTACTTTGTGCTTCAACAAACCTTATGAACAAATTTGGCAAAGCAGATGGGGCAGGAGAGGTGACCTTCACATTGTCGTTGATGAACCAGGAACAACAAGATATCTGGCAGTTCCTTTTTACAGTTCCTGCAGCTCACGGGTAGCATATTGGAAGACTGTGCATCTCCTTTATTCTGTACCTTGTCGGCTTCCTTCAGGCAATCAGACTCTTCCTGGATGTCTGGCCCCAAGTGTTCACTGCTACATTCAGTGCTGTTCTTTTCATTACCTAAATCCACAAGTTTGTCATTAGTAGACATACCTGCTTCAAAATTGAGACACTGATTGTCATTTCCTTTAACATTATTAGAAGTTTCTTTTAAGTTCATATTGTGAAATGATTCTTTACTTATATCCAGGTTTTCCACAGCATCCTTCTCATGTAATTCAAAGGCATCTGTTTCTTCCACAAATCTCTCTTCTTTCAAGGATAAGGTTTTGCTGTGTTTGACAGGTTTATGTTTCTTGTTTTCTGAACGAACCCTTCTCTGCCTCTGATTATGCTGTGCTTTGCTTGGCTTTGTTTGACTTCTATCCCATGCATGGCTGGGATCATTGCTGGACACAATTCCATGAGGCTGCTGAGGGTCAGTGGCTGATTCCTCAAGGACTATGATGGAACTATCAATTTTTGCATTTTGTACACTACTTGAGGTGCTGCTCAAGTCCACTGGAGTCCTGTCATGTTCGAGGTCTCCCAGTGTCTCTCTACTCCTCTCATTACATTCAAAATTATCACCAGAGTATGATGCCTCTATGGTCTTTTCCAAACTTTCTTGGTCACTTTTCTTGGTAATACTCTCAATTTTATACCCAATTTTTTCATAATTATCCCTCTCTAAATAGGGCAGCAAATATGAGCTTTCTTCAGAATATATATTGTCTCTATCACTTATGTGATGGAAATGTGATAAATTCAGTGAGCTACAACTATTTTCATTAAGTGCATTACCTTTATCACAAGACTCAAGTTTGCCTTCACTCCGATCATGTTTTCCACTGATTATTTTCAAGTGTAATAAAGATTCTCCAGAGCTGTAATCCTGAGAGTCATGTCCACTTTGCTCTTCCAACACACTTAAATCTCTATCATGATCCTCTGCATCAAGAATAGTTCTTAATTCGGAAACTTCTTGGCCACCTTCACAGAACTCCCTTGATGTAATTAGAGTCAGCTGTTGTTCACTGTGGGTCAGCAAGGGCACTGCTGTGTGCTCATCAGCATGGCCCTGAAGCCTGCCTTGCTCAGACACATGCAAAACTTCACTGTACTTTCCTAGGCTCTCCAAGCAGGCACGTTCTTGATTCTCATTGCTTCCATCATCTTTCAGTTCACTATGTAAACTGTACAATACCCTGCCATCCAATAAATGTTTCTGAGATTCACTTGCCATCTGGATGAGAATTCCATCTTCCTTTCTATGAATGACAGAATTATCCTTAAGGCAGCAGCTACTTTGGGAATTTTGACCAGTATTTATGTTGATCCTGAGTTCAGAAGTGACATTTTTTCTGTTATCAACTTCTTTCCCTGATCCAGAGTCTTTATGTGACAGTTCAGTATCATCCTTGACCTCTGCTTCTGTAAGGGTATTTTCTAAGCAATCTGTGTCAGACAGGTGATGTAATATATTGAATGAAATGTTCTCTCCAATGGTATGCTTTAGGTGGGAGACTTGTGGGTGTACCTGGGACTGAGGAACCTCATGATTGAGACACAAGTCTTCATCTATTTCCTGTCCTTCATTTACACCACTGGGATGTTGTTCAAACTCATTTTCTGACTCTTGACTTACTTCTTCCTGTATCGAGCATTGGCTACCTCCATCCTGGTAGAAATATTTTTCTGTTTCAGAAAGGGCTTGTTTATCTTTCAGAGGAATTGAGTTTTCTAACTGGTGGTTAACCGTCACCTTCAGAAGATTGATGGCTGTCTGCTTTTCTCCCACTGGAAGTTTTTGCAGAGTTGCTAACAATCCATTCAACTGAAAAGAAAAGACTAAATTAATTTGATTTGGATTAATAGCTGGATACATGGATGGCATGACTAACTTTTTTCATAAAGGTACAATGAAGTACGTAGTGTGTGAACATGCACTTTTCTTATGACAATATGAAGAACATCCATTTCTTTGACAAAAATGTTTCTTAAAGTCAGTGCTGCACACCAGTTCCTGGTAAATAAGTAAGGAAATGGTAAATAATAACAACAGTAACAATAATAATAATAATAATAATAATAATAATAATAATAATAATAATAATAATAATAATAATAATAATAATAATAACAATAATAATAACAATAAAATAATAATAATAATAGAATATGAAATATCATTATCTTTAGCATAACCTCTCTTCTTCTGCTTGATAGTCATGGAATCAGTGGTCCAGAGCAACTGTGAAGGACATAATTTACATAACATAGTGATAGATATCTTAATAAAACATGAATGTACATCATACTGTTGAGAGAGAGAGAGAGAGAGAGAGAGAGAGAGAGAGAGAGAGAGAGAGAGAGAGAGAGAGAGAGAGAGAGAGAGAGAGAGAGAGAGAGAGAGAGAGAGAGAGAGAGAGAGAGAGAGAGAGAGAGAGAGAGAGAGAAATCTGTTAGAATAGGGGATGAGAAAGACTGAAAGATCTTGTACAGTGAGGGTAAGAGAGGAGGGGAGGCATGCAGTTAGTGTGAAAATAGTTGTAGAAGATAGCAAGAAATGCAACATTGTGGTGATGAGAGAGAGGCTGAAGAGTCAGTTAGAAAGGATTTTGATAAGACAAAATGCTTTTGATTACACCTTGTTTAAAAGTGTGGTATGAGTGAAATCACCCCATACATGTGAAGCATACTCCATACATGGATGGATAAGGTTCCCATACAGAGTTAGCACCTGGGTGATGAGAAAAACTGGCTGAGATGACTCAGAATGCCCAACTTCATAGAAGCTGTTTTAGCCTGAGATGAAATGTCAAGTTTCCAGTTTAGATTTATAAGTAAAGGACAGACCAAGGATATTCATTATAAAAGAGAGGAAAGGTAAGTGTCACTGAAGAAGAGGGCATAGTTACCTGGAAGGTTGTGTTGGGCTGATAGATGGAGGAAATGAGTTTTTGAGGCATTCAACAATACTATGTTTGCTCTGCACAAATCAGAAATTTTAAAAAGATCAGAAGTCAGGCATTCCCAGGCTTCCCTGTATGAGCTGTTTAATTCCTGAAGGGTTGGATATTTATGAAAAGACATGGCAAAGTGCAGGGTGGACAGGAGTGGAGTGGACAGGAGTGGACAGGACAAGAAGTTTGGTTTAGATCATTGATGAATAATAAGGAAAGAGTGGGTGAGAGGGCAGAACCTTGAGGAACATCACTGTTAACCCATACAGTGTTTAGTACATATATATGTGTACCTCTCAGGGAAGTGTTTAGTACATATATATACAATTTTCATTTTGAACCATATTAGGGCCTTCAATTTTGTTTGTATATATAAGACTTGTCACTAACAGTAACAAAGAATATTTTGACAAGTCAGTAGTGAATGTTTTTGTATATGTACTTATCTTTTGGGCTCGAAGTTATTATAGACTGAATATTTCTGTAGGAGACATATTTGGGGATTATTTTATTTTTTCAATGCCTGCGTCAACATGCATATAATATCAAAGCAATAAAAGTAAATTGAAAACTTCAGTATTGGAGAGGGACGATTTTGGTTATAAAAGTTTTGGCACACTGCCATTGTTGCAAAATTGGCTACACAGGGCGGGTTGCTGAATTTTCCCCAAAATCATCACATAAAAAGGTAAGTTATTTTCTCCCTGGAAGTTACTTTTCAAATCTATAATCAGTAAGGCATAAGAAATAGGAAATGAGACCAGAGTAATCAGAAAGGAAAATTGAAAGTCCTAAAATTCATAGTATTCTCTTTTCTTTGAGAACTGTAGGGTTTGTAACCATAGCCTTGAGATGTAAAGTGTTGCCAGATGCATGTCCAACCATTTTGTTGAATGTACAATTCTTGTTTATTTATAGGTATTTGTAATATAAAGAAGTACTTATTTATTGTGCACACTATAGGGTTGTAGAAAGTGTATGTAAAGGTGAGTATAAAAGCTTTAAAAAATACAAAAATAAAATATCGCATCCTTAGTCTGATATCGTGAGGTCTGAAAAGGAAAAAAATCCAAAAATCAAAATTGTATGGTAGCCACACTCCCATTCATGGCCATGGGATTAATATATATATATATATATATATATATATATATATATATATATATATATATATATATATATATATATATATATATATGAAATTTTTTATTTTTTATTTTACAGGGTAAATAAAAAAATATACAAAAAAAAAATGCAACCTGACAAGACCCCTATTTCTAACAAAGCATGACACTGTGTGGGCTAAGAGACTTTAAAGAACAGTGACTGTCAACCACAGCAGCAATAGAGTGGTCAGAAATGAAACTTGAAATGAAGTTACAGATAGAATGATAGAAACCATAGGAATGTAGTATTAAAGTCAAAGTTTTGTGACAAACTCTATCAAAAGCCTTTGATATGTCTAAGGAAACAGCGATTTCACCAAAATCCCTAAAAGATTATGATTTAGTTTTGAAATGCCTCACAATCACAAGTGCAAGCAACTTCAGTTTTCTAGTTGGTTTGATTGTTGTGGATCTTGTGGGGGTCAAAGTTCTATGATTAGTGTTACGTAGTATGGATTTGATTTAGCTTTACTATAAGATCCCAATCACCACCAAATCTCTAATTTTACAGAGCACAGTTAAGAAGTGCGTAAAATAAGTGTATGAAACTGACTGCAACTTGGTGCTTCTAGTATTTAACATATAAAACTCAAGACACAGCTATTATCAAGTTAGTGATTTTTCAGCCTGACTCAGTGCCCTGCCAATCTGCAGCCCAGGGATTCCATTTTTTTTTTTTTTTTTACTTTGCAATGTACGTCTGACTCTGAGGTCTCATCAGAAATATACTAAGCCGTGACTAGATGTGTGTCCATGCTACTATCTCTGTTCATCAGTGACCTTACTCTCAAAATGTTTACACGTCTCATCTCGACTTGCTTTACCAGCTTGTAGTGGAAGTTACTAGGATTTACAAGGATACTGTCATGATTGTAGTGATAGTTGAACAAAGATTATGCATCAATCGGGAAGAAACACCCATGAAAATCCAACTAATCATCTCTGTGGACCATGAAAACAGATGTAATGAGAACACAGCGTTTCAAAATAGGGGCCCAGGATGTACTACATGCTAACGGCAGCTTCCCGTGCATCACTTCCTCCCTAGTGACCAATACTACGCCATTTGTGGAATCAAGTCATCACGAACTAACTGTGGACTTCACCTGCGACCTGAAGTCATTGAATTCGGAGGGTTGCCCGTGGGAGAGGTCGGC
This sequence comes from Scylla paramamosain, assembly GCF_035594125.1. Taxonomy (NCBI): domain Eukaryota; kingdom Metazoa; phylum Arthropoda; class Malacostraca; order Decapoda; family Portunidae; genus Scylla; species Scylla paramamosain. Next base: position 28,994,632 of record NC_087156.1, on the reverse strand, counting down.
CATCACGGGAGGTTGCTGAGGAGAGCAGTGTTATTGTCGACCATTGTTGTGTTGCCCCCTCCTCCTTCTTCCTCTTCTTGTGACCTACTCCTCTCTGTAATCTTTTACTTCGTTTTTCTTTTGGGGCCTATGGTAAAATCTAAAACAGATTTTCTAAACATTGAATTAAGGATGATACTTTCAGTATTTAATCACTTTTTTTCTCTCTCTCTCTGCATTACAACCACAGCAGTCACAGCACAGCCAGTCAGCCGCAGTGCAGCACACAGCACAGTTTGCCACGGCCTGTCCCATCCAATGGACTTTTCTGTGCTCACTACTGCACCTTCAATATACATCATCACATAACCTAGACCCTCCTGAATCCTTGTTAGCACTTAGTGAAACAGATGTGCCATGCTGTATCTAAGGTGAGCTATTCTGCTGCATATCACAAATGTGTCTTCCTTCCACCAAAAAGTTATATTAATTTTTTCACCTCAGAAACTCCCTCCCATAACACCACATGTCCACCCACATCCACTCAACATACCCATTACATCATACAGGCCCATTCACATCTCCCGAACACACCCATTTAATGACATGCATCCATACATATTGACACAAAACCCTATGACATCTGAAAGGCACACCCACGCCCATCCATCATTCACATAAGCACTCACATCCATTCACCCCAACACAGCTAACATCACATACTGTATATATATAGACCCACCTATATCCAAGCAAAACACCCATATCATCACATAAGCCCATCCACACCTGTCCAACACACCTGCAACATCATACACACTCATACAGTCACCTACAAGCATCCAACATATATCCCATACCTCCAACTACCCCTATATAATACACTCATTACATCACATATGTCCACCTTCACACCCACTTAATGACAGCTCTGTGGTTGACACCCTGTGACATGTTTATCAACTTTGTCATCCTACGAGCTTTGTTAATGACTGATGCTAAAGATACTTTATTTGTCAATCTGTGAAACATAAGCCCAGTTCGTCTTTGGTGTGTATCCATTGCCATTTCTGCTAATATCGATCACACGATACCCCTAGTAATGCTTTACGATTGATTCGTAGAAAATCTAAATGAGCTAGGATCAAGATAGTTGAAGTAGTGTCGCCGCAGCAACGCACTACGTGATTAGTTACTGGGCTCAGGATAACTATGCACTTAAAAAAAAAAAAAAAAAGCTAAATATGGATGCAAATACAAAGTATAAACTGACAAGATATGCACTTGAGGATGTACTTTAAAATGGCAAAATATGGATACTAATATGCAAAAACTGATCAGATATGCACTAAGCATGCATTTATATAAATAAGGAAATAAATATTTACTGTAGTAATATGATTTTAATTAATTAAGTTTAGCAACATGACTTTTTCAGTATATATTTTCCCCAAAAGTTATTATTTGCCACAAAACGTGTCGCTGAGTCAAGCCTTTTCATAAAGGTTTACATTACGGAACACAATGTACTGACAAACTTATTTACGAGTACACGAATCTATCGTGCACAGGTTTCCAGCGTTCACTCATCAGCAAGTCAGGGCTAAGCCATCCACACCCTACTTCCTTGCCCTAGTCAGCCGTATACGTACATGTCACTGTCTTTGGCTCTTCTGATTATTATGAGATTTATTTGTGAATTAAGATTTAACGTTAGTACTGTAACAGGTATAATATTCAGTGATAACACTCACGAATTTTCCATGAATAAATGTACCCATCCTCAAAAGTCTTTACATATGCGCATATGCTAATGCATAATTATCCTAAGTTTCTGAGTTCACTGATTCTTTTCTCTCTCTCTCTCTCTCTCTCTCCTCTCTCTCTCTCTCTCTCTCTCTCTCTCTCTCTCTCTCTCTCTCTCTCTCTCTCTCTCTCTTTTCATTTCGAGCTGCTACTTCTGGTCCCAGTGACGAAGGCACGTGAGGTTCAGTTAACAACAAAACGTTCAAACATTAAAATATACTTATCTTTTCAAAGAAGGTATTATGAGACAATGTCACTTCCATAGACAGCTGTGGTAAACAAAAAAAAAAAAAAAAAAAATCTTTACATTATTATTATTTATTTATTTATCTATTTTTTTAAGGTTTGAAGTCACAGTGAATGATAGTCTCTGTAGTATCACGCCATTACTCGTTGGTCTTTGGTGTGTGCTGTGTGAGCACGTGTTACAGTGATTAGACGAACATCTGTGGGTGAGTCATCGTTTATCAAGAGTTCGAAGGTATTAATGACTTGACCTGATGGTTGTACTTCTGTTCCCATTATAACAAAAGTTTATAACAAAAGTCACGGTGGGTCAGCGGTAGATCCATGGTCTTGTCGCAAAGTAGCATCGTGCTGGATTATTCGAATCTCACTTAGCAGAGTGTATATGGAGTAAGCATTCCTTATCTGTATAATGTGTTGTACTCAGGAGTTTGTAAGTGTGCATTGGGTGAATTAGAGTTGTGGCACGGATGTGAATAATAAAGGTTGTGTTCAGAGGGAAGGTCAGACTGGCATGAGTTGTCTGCTTCTCTTACGACGTTTCCTCAGGCACGTAAAAACACCATAATTGATCGTAGATTAATAGTAGATATATGGAAGTCCAGTACTTGAAAGTAAATAGATGAAAAGCACTTTGTACCTAGACATTGTTTCCCCGATTTTCATGTTTCTCTTTGCCTTCAGTCCTGAATGAAAGGAAAGTTACACTTTATCTTTATCTAAATAAAAACTACTTGTCGCCGCAATAGCGATCACTGAGTGCCTACTAAATGGAATTAGAATGTTTTAGTGCTATATTTGTTCCTTCACCAAGTAACTTTTGTATTCTAAATAAAAGAAAAAAATCATTGAATTTTGGTAGTAGTAGGTTATTTGGAATCTGTTGATTATGCAAAATTATGGCATTTCGGGTTAATGGTCTAAATAATGTATTATCATCTGTTATAGAAAAATCTATCAATCACACTGCATTAGAAATTCTGTCCTCCAATAAACTTAATTGCTAGTGTAGCCGCCATCTGGCACTCCCGGGCTCGCGCGGTCCGACTCATCGCCTCAAGTGCCAGCAGTCGACCTTCTGTTATCGTTGAGGGTGCCCGTACGTCATTCGTGATACTGACAGTAAGTGAATTTTGAATGCTGGCTCTTCCGTTTCCAGTTGACAGTAAAATAATTATGTGAAAAAAAAAAGACGAACGTTTGGTAAAATTACGGTGTATCATGGTATCATGTTAACTTTTCGTGTTGGGTAAAACGCGTACCAAGGAAGCCAAAACCAAGTGTGTTTTGTACCTGTCTTGATGTGCACTGCGCGGCGTAGATAATCGGGCCAGCACGGAACACATGTTATGTCAATCATTTGTCAAACAGGTACACTGTGGTTGGATCGGTACTAACTTTTACGTCTCTTACTCTAGTGTAGATAGTGCTGCTTATCAAACATCCTGGTAAGGGCCAACAGATCTTCTACTGTTTGTTTTTTCTGTTTCATTGTGTACAGCTAGTGTTCCTGTGCGACGCGTGACGGTACAAAGAAGAGTTTTACTTAGGAATCAGCCTTGGGTACGTAATATTCCGTATAACTTAACTTACCCTGACTTGACCTGCCCATTTACACATTTTATTTTTGGCGTTGGTTCACCCAGTGTAGGCTGTTAGTGAAGGTTTTGGAACCTCTCTCTCTCTCTCTCTCTCTCTCTCTCTCTCTCTCTCTCTCTCTCTCTCTCTCTCTCTCTCTCTCTCTCTCTCTCTCTCTCGATAAGTGTGAACACGAACCACCCCGTGATGAGACCTAAGTGGAAATGGTTCATTCTTATCCACTAGTACATACGTTTTACCATGTTGGATTCTTCCTGGAGACATAAGGAGAATGTCACAGTTATTTCTTTTTAAATTTAAAATTCTTTCTTCGTTTTATGAAATACAACTGGTGAAGTTTAACAATTATCTGACAACATGATCGAGCGTGGCAGATGCGTTGTCAGACACACCCGGTATTTCAGTTAAGTACGTATAGAAGAGCTAATCACACCTAATCATGGACTGCACTGGTAAATGAGAAAAAAGTTGATTGCATGCGGAGGACAAACATTCATACAGAAGCGACGCCTTCTTAGTGTTCTAACATTATCGATGCATTCAGTTGCACTAAATCTGCATTCAGTTTCAGTACGTTAGTAGCACTTCAGATAAAAAAAAAAAAAAAAAAAAACGAGGAGGTAGGAGCTGACCAAGGAGGCTGACGGAAGCACTGATTGGCGGCGACGCGATCAGCATTACTGACGGTGCAGAGCGGCTGGGTTGCATTAACAGACGCTGCTGCAAATGTGACATATATGCAGTTGAGGATCTTACCATATGACCAGACTACTCAGTCACTACAGTGCTTTCGTTGATAGTCATTGAGAGAGAGAGAGAGAGAGAGAGAGAGAGAGAGAGAGAGAGAGAGAGAGAGAGAGAGAGAGAGAGAGAGAGAGAGAGAGAGAGAGAGAATGTCCCGTCTGGAAGTTTAAGATTCAATGATTCTATTTCTTGCCGTCCACGTCAGCCCAACAGCACTCCATCCTGTTGCGCCATAGCATACACAATGAACAGAATGAGAACAAAGACCGCGCTGACGGGGAATATCGGTCGTGTCGTCGTTGCTACGTAACTGATAAAGCATTGTTGTAGGTATGTATTAAGGTTTTATATGAGATTGTCACATACATAGTCGTGCCTTTGTAATCACGGCTGGTGGGAGTGACAGATTAGAGAAACTTTGCTGCTTAGTGTTCCCCAGTCTCCACAATCAACATGGGATGTTTTTTTTTCTTTTTTTTTTTTATGTAGGAAGGACACTGGCAAAGGGCAACAAAAATCCAATAAAAAAAAAGCCCACTGAAATGCCAGTCCCATAAAAGGGTCAAAGCAGAAGTCACAAATTGATGAATAAGTGTCTTGAAACCTCCCTCTTGAAGGAATTCAAGTCATAGGAAGGTGGAAATACAGAAGCAGGCAGGGAGTTCCAGAGTTTACCAGAGAAAGGGATGAATGATTGAGAATACTGGTTAACTCTTGCATTAGAGAGGTGGACAGAATAGGGATGAGAGAAAGAAGAAAGTCTTGTGCAGTGAGGCCGCGGGAGGACCTGAGGCATGCAGTTAGCAAGATCAAAAGAGCAGTTAGCATGAAAATAGCGGTAGAAGACTGCTAGAGATGCAACATTGCGGCGGTGAGAGAGAGGCTGAAGACAGTCAGTTAGAGGAGAGGAGTTGATGAGACAAAAAGCTTTTGATTCCACCCTGTCTAGAAGAGCAGTGTGAGTAGAACCCCCCCAGATGTGTGACGGATAAGGTCCTTGTACAGAGTTAGCAGCTGGGGGGGATGAGAAAAACTGGCGGAGGCGTCTCAGAACACCTAACTTCATAGAAGCTGTTTTAGCTAGAGATGAGATGTGAAGTTTCCAGTTCAGATTATAAGTAAAGGACAGACCGAGGATGTTCAGTGTAGAAGAGGGGGACAGTTGAGTGTCATTGAAGAAGAGGGGATAGTTGTCTGGAAGGTTGTGTCGAGTTGATAGATGGAGGAATTGAATTTTTGAGGCATTGAACAATACCAAGTTTGCTCTGCCCCAATCAGAAGTTTCAGAAAGATCAGAAGTCAAGCGTTCTGTGGCTTCCCTGCGTGAAATGTTTACCTCCTGAAGGGTTGGACATCTATGAAAAGATGTGGAAAAGTGCAGGGTAGTATCATCAGCGTAGGAGTGGATAGGACAAGAAGTTTGGTTTAGAAGATCATTAATGAATAATAAGAAGAGAGTGGGTGACAGGACAGAACCCTGAGGAACCCCACTGTTAATAGATTTAGGAGAAGAACAGTGACCGTCTACCACAGCAGCAATAGAACGGTCAGAAAGGAAATTTGAGATGAAGTTACAGAGAGAAGAATGGAAGCCGTAGGAGGGTAGTTTAGAAATCAAAGCTTTGTGCCAGACTCTATCAAAAGCTTTTGATATGTCTAAGGCAACAGCAAAAGTTTCACCAAAATCTCTAAAAGAGAATGACCAAGACTCAGTAAGGAAAGCCAGAAGATCACCAGTAGAGTGGCCTTGACGGAACCCATACTGGCGATCAGATAGAAGGTTGTGAAGTGATAGATGTTTAAGAATCTTCCTGTTGAGGATAGATTCAAAAACTTTAGATAGGCAGGAAATTAAAGCAATAGGACGGTAATTTGAGGGATTAGAACGGTCAGCCTTTTTAGGAACAGGCTGAATGTAGGCAAACTTCCAGCAAGAAGGAAAGGTAGATGTTGACAGACAGAGCTGAAAGAGTTTGACTAGGCAAGGTGCAAGCACGGAGGCACAGTTTCGGAGAACAATAGGAGGGACCCCATCAGGTCCATAAGCTTTCCGAGGGTTTAGGCCAGCGAGGGCATGGAAAACATCATTGCGAAGAATTTTAATAGGTAGCATGAAGTAGTCAGAGGGTGGAGGAGAGGGAGGAACAAGCCCTGAATTGTCCAAGGTAGAGTTTTTAGCAAAGGTTTGAGCAAAGAGTTCAGCTTTAGAAATATATATGATAACAGTGGTGCCATCTGGTTGAAATAAAGGAGGGAAAGAAGAAGAAGCAAAGTTATTAGAACTATTTTCGGCTAGATGCCAGAAGTCACGAGGGGAGTTAGATCTTGAAAGGTTTTGACACTTTCTCTTAATGAAGGAGTTTTTGGCTAGTTGGAGAACAGACTTGATATGGTTCCGGGCAGAAATATAAAGTGCATGAGATTCTGGTGATGGAAGGTTTAAGTACCTATTGTGGGCCACCTCTCTATCATGTATAGCACGAGAACATGCTGTGTTAAACCAAGGTTTAGAAGGGTTAGATCGAGAAAAAGAGTGAGGAATGTACGCCACCATGCCAGACACTATCACCTCTGTTATGCGCTCAGCACACAAAGACGGATCTCTGACACAGAAGCAGTAGTCATTCCAAGGAAAATCAGCAAAATACCTCCTCAGGTCCCCCAACTAGTAGAGGCAAAACGACAGAGGCACCTTCGCTTAGGGGGATCCTGAGGAGGGATTGGAGCGATAGGACAAGATACAGATATGAGATTGTGATCGGAGGAGCCCAACGGAGAAGAAAGGGTGACAGCATAAGCAGAAGGATTAGAGGTCAGGAAAAGGTCAAGAATGTTGGGCGTATCTCCAAGACGGTCAGGAATATCATGTTCATATCATGTAAGCACACCCTTGCCGCACACACACACACACACACACACACACACACACTCTCTCTCTCTCTCTCTCTCTCTCTCTCTCTCTCTCTCTCTCTCTCTCTCTCTCTCTCTCTCTCTCTCTCTCTCTCCTGTGTATGGAATAGTTTATCGTTACTTATTATCTTATTTTGACCTTAGACGAAATCAACTGCCGTTCCTTAGTGCGAACCAAAACGGATTATTACCGAGTTATTTATTTGTTTATTTATTTTCTAGTAAATCACTGAATGTGTAAAGATCTTCATAAAAATAAATGACTGGTTCAAAACTTTCCGTACTTTTATGGAGATGTCATTTGTCGAAATGTTGTAGGTTGTTTGTTTACTTCGTGAGTACAAGTATATGCGAAGTATCAGCTGTTCCTTATCAGCAGACAGACAACGCTTCCGCCAGAGGATCTACAAGCGGTAATCTTATCATTAAATCTACCTTTATGAATGGACAAGGGGAAGTTCCGTGGGGAGACATTAATTCTTCAGCTTAGGGATGATGATGGCTGCCAGTCATACATCAAATGTACAAACATGTTGCGTTTGAAGTTATTACAAATGGTTGCTTATTGATCTACCTATAATATCAGAGTTAAATATTTGGAGTTTACTGAGTCTCTGGCTGGTCATTCAGCTATCAACTGCGATCTGCGCGTGCCAAGAGCGAGTGTGAGGTGATAGCGAGGATAAATTCATCATCAATTTTGAGAGCACGGGAGGAAGATTCCAACGGAATTTTCCGCAGAGATCGATTGGCAAACATGCGTACAAGTGTACTTTTGTTTCAAGTCAGTTTGCAGGCACCTGGAATAAAGATTATTAAGGGACATACTACATAGTGCGTCGAATCCGCGAGTATCATTGTGGTTACTTTAATGAGTGCCATCAGCCAGGCAGCACCACGAGAATATGAAGGAAAAGTATTCGCTTTTAAAGTGAATGTTCACAACCAGTTCCTTTCCAATTACAATTCCATTATTCTCCATTACTTCTTTCTCCTCATCCCTCGTTTTTTCTCCCGTTGAACCCCCTCCTTGTATACCTATTATTACTCCTTTCTCCTCACTTTACCTTGTAACATGTTATTATATTCTTGGTCATTGCAGATACCCATACTCACTCTGATACTGACTGTTGTGGCTCATGGGTCACTGTCCGCCTCACCTCAAGTTTGATATCAAACGCATATTCACATAGTTGACCAATGTAATGACGTTATATCCTGCAAAATGTCTCGGATCAGAGCTGCATCTGGCATATTTTCCACCTCTCGCGTGCTCAGCACTTTGTCGTTGAACATTTTACTGATTTTCTTACATTCTTATTAATTCATAGACATGATTTCATTTACCTGTCGATCAACAATATATATATATATATATATATATATATATATATATATATATATATATATATATATATATATATATATATATATATATATATATATATATATATATATATATATATATATATATATATATATATATATATATATATATATATATATATATATATATATATATATATATATATATATATATATATATAATGTGTGTGTATGTGTGTGTATGTGTGTGTGTGTGTGTGTGTGTGTGTGTGTGTGTGTGCAAATAATCTTGAAATTGCGCTCAAATAATGATATATGAAGATCATGTCTTAGATTAGTTGTTCCAATGAGGTGCATTTAAATGAAGCTCCTCAGAAATAATAACCATCTTCGTACGTTTTTCGCCTTTAATTAATTTTCTTCACTGGCCCTTAGTTCCGAACACTTGTTTCAGCTGCTCACTGGCAGCTTGCGGTGTGTTCATAATGGTATCTCTTCTGAGTTTAGCAGTTGTCTCTATCTTCTCTTCAAGGCAAGTCTCTTATCGGCATTCTAATTGTGTCGATCTTGATAACTTTTAGCACGATTATTTTTTACCTCTCATTTCAATCACAAGTTGGCTCTGGAACAATATGTTTACATTTATATAGAAGAGAAGAGAAGAGTATCAAGATTTTTTTTTAATTCCTAATTTTAATTTTAATTGATTCATTTAATAATTTATCTCTATATTTAATATAGTCTTCATAATATAATTTATGCGTATTGAGCTTTTGTCAAGGTTACAAAACAGATGGACAGGCAAGACTGAATCTATGATCCCTCATCCCTGTTCATTGCTGCATCACGTTACAAACAGCGAGCACACCGAGGCTAAAATTCCTGGTCCAAGGCTAAGCAGGGTAAAGCTTAATTGTGAGTGGACTCCATTTGGTGTGGTGCACTGATGAAGGACAGTGTTTATTTGGAAACTATTGTGGTGCATTACATGTGTTTGGTTTTGAGAACTGGATGATCTCTAAGTACAAGAAAGGGCAGATGAAGTTGAAATATTGCCGCTGTGCTGGTGGATGAGAACTGAGGGCGAGGGATAGATCACGAGAATGTCGAGAATTCCTCACAGGCGATAAGAGGTGAAAAGTTTGAAGAACACTGTGGCACTAAAAGGTGGCAAAATAAAACTAAAGGAGGCGAGACAAGAATGTGTGGATAGGCCGTACAAGTATGAGGAACATTGTGGTGAGGCGTGTGGTTAGTGTGGTGAGGTGTGTGGGGAGCAACAGGACCACCGTCTTCAGGACAATTCTGTGCTCGCTCGGCCACCAGTCCGGTATTCTGCTACTGCCTGCTACTGTGGTTCTGTGTGTGTGTGTGTGTGTGTGTGTGTGTGTGTGTGGTATCAGAGGGAGAAGCAAGTGCGTTTTTTTTTTTTTATTCTGTCTTTCCTTAGGATGTCTTTTTGAAAAAAAAAAAAAAAAAAAAAAAAAAAAAAAAAAAAAAATATATATATATATATATATATATATATATATATATATATATATATATATATATATATATATATATATATATATATATATATATATATATATATATATATATATATATATATATATATTAATGAATAGTGATAATACTGTACTCGTGATTGTTAGCCATAGTATCCTGCTGGAGAAAGCTGAGAGCTTATATAGTCTGAAGTGTGGGTAAGACCTTCCACACACCCCATCCTCCATCCGCCATCCTCTTGCTCAAGGACGAGCAACCGCTTGCTTATCAGTGACAAGCTCTGTGCACTGGGGCGCGTCCATTCACTTCTTACTCACGTACCCGTTGAGACCGTGTCTTATAAAAATATGATGTTTTTGGATGTAACTGATAATGATGATAAAATTACTTAAAAATACTTAAGTAGAAAGATAAATTGATGCTTTCTTACAAACATGACATGCTAGAGTAGTAGTAGTAGTAGTGTAGGCAATATTAAAATATATGGATTCAATGTTGTTCTGTTTACATATAACCAAGATACATACATTGGTAATGAAGAGTAGGAAAACTGTTTGTAAAACTTCGTAAGTGAATGATAGGAGGATGTCTTGCAAACATGCTAACAACATAAAATGCTCCCATTCTGTGCAAGGATGGACACGTGGAGAGAGACTTGAAAATAAAACAACTTCAGGGTATGATAATAGAAGAAAAGTTGTAAAAGAGGACGATAAACATAATAAAATAAAAAAAAAGTTAAGTTATCGACGGGACAATGGAGGAATGGGTAATGGAGCTGCATAGAGAGTTTAGCATGTTAAATAAGGTATTAGCAATAGTTGTAGAGATGGTGTTCTTACGATGAGGGTTTAATCAAGTAAAATGTACACACCATCGGGGGAAGGTGAAGTCATTCATCTGGTACTATTTAGAATATATGATAAAAAAAGACATTTTTTCAATGTTTTATGTACAGCCTTGGAAAGACTTTCGAAATCTTCTTCTTCTTCTTCTTCTTCTTCTTCTTCTTCTTCTTCTTCTTCTTCTTCTTCTTCTTCTTCTTCTTCTTCTTCTCCTTTCTTCTTCTTCTTCTTCTTCTCCTTTCTTCTTCTTCTTCTTCTTCTTTGGTGCAGTCGACGTCCGCCACCGTCGACTGCACCGCCTTCCCTGGGCGGTGGTGCCGGCAGGGGCGTGCAGGAGGGGCGTTGGGGCTCTGGTTCACGGGCTAAACTGGTTGGGATGGTCACCGCTGGTCTCTGTCGAGGTTCGTTGGTGTAGGATGGCACTCAACGTCTGTAGGGTTGTCCGGTGCCCCAGGTGCCCCTCGGGTCGGTGCGCTGCTGCACGCACGGCCCACTGGTGCGGCACTCAGGACGCTTCTACTTGAGGGTGTCAAACTAACTCGCTGCACAGTCTCCTGTCCTGTAATACACTCCAACCACCCCCCGGGGTGCCGGACGGGTCGGTGATGGAGGCGCCGACGGGAAACGTCCCCCGGCGTGCCGTGACAAGCGTCCGCACTCCCTGAGTCTGAAGACGGAACACTACACGTTAGTCTTAGTCAGTCACGAGGCACGGAGTCGATCCTCCGCGAGGTACTGACAGAGACGCTGACGGGAGGCTTCCTGAAGGCGGAGGTCGCTGAGCATACGGCCTCCGCTCACCAGAGATACTTTGTTTCTGTCCTGGTCTGTCCTTGTCTCCCAAGAGGGTTGTTGTTATTCCCAGCGCCAGGCTCACTGTGACCCTCATAAAAAAAGGGTCACGCGGATGGAGCTGGGTCACCAGTAGCAGTTTTTCATGTAGACACAGGTCTCTCGCCTGCATCCACTACCATCTCACAGCTCATGTGCGCGCCCACAGGCGCGTGGGTACTTGTGTGTGGGTGCGTGTGGGTGCGTGTGTGAGTGCTTGTGTGTGGGTGCGTGTGTGTGTGTTTGGGGCGTAACAACTATTGTTATTATTATTATTATTATTATTATTATTATTATTATTATTATTATTATTATTATTTATTTATGTATTTATTTATTTATTTATTTATTCATTGTACTGAACTGGAGGTCAGTATATAGTATTATAACTACCTTGTGTGACCAGACAATTAAGTATTATTTTCTAGGCGTCCGATAACAGTAAAGAAGATGACCGAAAGTGTGTGTGTGTGTGTGTGTGTGAACACGAGGTGTCGCTGGTTTGTGGGTGCGAGAGGGGTGTATGTGAACAGATGTGTGTAAGATATGTGTAAAGTCTATTCATGTACGTTCATTACTAGTGGAAATATTTAATTTTCATCATTATTTCCTCCCGGGAGCTGTAAGTTCGTGGGTGCTGGCTAAGCCACATGCTTCGTCTTTTGAGTGCAGTGGAAAGCTGCGGATATAGGCGGGAAGACTGGCACCAAGGAAGGTTATGTAGAGGAAGGTTATGTAGAATCCTTGATCGGCATCCTTTTGTCTACCAAAAAACTATATTATTATTATTATTATTATTATTATTATTATTATTGTTGTTGTTGTTGTTGTTGTTGTTGTTGCTGTTGCTGCTGCTGCTGCTGCTGCTGCTGCTGTTGCTGCTGCTGCTATTAACCTATGAAAAGATCACACTTAAATCTCAAAATGGAATAATAAGACTAATAAACGTTTTATTCCTGCATATATTATTTTCTTAATTGCTTAATAAGGCCATATAATTAATCGTGACAAAAACTCTCTCTCTCTCTCTCTCTCTCTCTCTCTCTCTCTCTCTCTCTCTCTCTCTCTCTCTCTCTCTCTCTCTCTCTCTCTCTCTCTAACAGGTATGCATAGGAAAATAATTTGCTGTACATTAGGGAGGGGGGAAGGGGGAAACTTGACATGACAAACCCTAAACAGACTTGTTTGACTATGCATCCGATCTTCCAAACAGCTTTAAACGCTCCTTTGCTCTATGTTGACTAGATCAGGGGTTCTCAACCTTTTGCAAGCTGGGCCCCCAAAGGTGGTTCAATGCAGTTGGGGCCCCTTATCCTCCCTGCGCCACCCACTTAACGCCCTCCCCAATTATGCCACCATCAATAGATAGATAGAATCAAATAGATAAATAGATAGATAGATAGATAGATATATAGATAGATAGCCCTTGGCTAGGCATAACAGCTGCATCTCCTTTGTACTAATAACCCGTGGATCAGTGATTTTCCGTGATTTTTCCCCTCCCGTCTTTTACTTGTATCCTCCCGGGAGTGTGTCAGCGCTATCGCCCCCCCTTCCCCCCTGGTTGAAAACCACTGGACTAGATGAAGCCTTGCAGGAAGCTTCAAGGGCACAACCAAACTGGTATTTCCACAGTCACCTCTCGAATGGTGTCGTCACTCTTGATAAATTTGACAGAGTTGCTCATTTGCAAGGATACAGGAAGCGGATTGCACATGAATGTATTGAGGCTAGGTCACCAAAAAATTACATGATTTTAATGTAGGTCTTAGTACATATAAACTTTGCTTATCATCCGCTAAGTATAGTTTACAAAGTAATTTCTCATGTGAAAATGTGTAGCTTATGTAAATTTAAAGAGCTACATAGCAAAGGTCTTAGGCAGAGTGAACAGTTGCCACCCACCACATGTTGCCCTGTGTCGATATATGCAAAATACATCACTCAGTCGTAGCTTCCATATAGTACCTGAACATGTACAGCCAGCTCGTATAATCTATGATATTTTTCGCATTTTATTAGGGAAAAAAGTAATCAGACTAAATAAATATGTAGTAAACCACTTTGTAGTTTGCAAATGAGAAGCAACCAAATAGCACGCACGATCACTTATATCACAGCCCTCCCTGTCATGAGTCTGTAGAGCAAGTGTTCGATTCCTTCACCAGTAACTCTACTATGAGGACTATTAACCACATCCTCACACCAGGTATGTTCATGCCTTGCCTCGTGAACAAATAAGTTTAAATCCTCGTGTGATCTTTTTTGTTTTATTATGTATGTGTATGTGTAGATAGTGAGAATGTTGAGATAAAGATGCTTTACAACCTACTAAATGTGGTGAAGGGGTTGAGACGCGTTTGGTTTTAGTCAGATGACAACAAAAGGCGTAAACAAGGAGCCCTTCAGTCGCTCGGAGGAGACTATCCCAAGTGAATCCTTCAACCTGTCTCAACTCAGGGTAACGATACTGCCTGTGTTGTATTCTGTCAGACTGCGTGAGGTTCAGTTGAGGAGGAGGGAAGGTAATATAGGTGTGAGGTGTTTAACCTGGTGGCGGATATCTCCGTCGTCGAGGGTTTTATTATCTGATAGTGAATGGGGTTATTTTGTGGTGATCGTTTGCCTTAGTTGACTTATTGGGATGTTCAGTTTATTACCGATGTTTGTCACTGGATTTCTTATAAACATTTTTGGTTTCTTAACGTGATGCGCTGACTTCAAATGGATTAAATTTTGGTAATGGCCACACACTGATTTTGAGGAGTCTTCTCTCTTCAGGGACATGAGCTTGTGATCTGTAAACCTTGGTGACGATTTTGTGGACGAAATCACTGACTTGTGAAAAAAAGAAAGGATAATTCTTAAGGATACTTCACAAGCAGTAGGTATTTAGAGATGGACATGCATTATTAATAATATTTTTTAAAGTTTCACTCTCCACTGCAGTATAATTACTGAATAATAGCTCACATCAGAATAGCAGGTCAGATGAGGTTACATCATCCTATCAGACCTAGCATAATCTCACCTTACCTCACCTAACCAAAATTGCTATTCTACAGGAAGCTGTTATTCAGTAAATATACTGTAACAAAGAATACAACTTCTACAGAAGTTTTAGCAGTGTCACAGATGGATGTGAGTAGTGCTGTTGCAGCACTACTATCAAATCACAGAGCAGTACTGCTAAGGGGACATGTCTTAATGAGGCCCAAGAACAGTAGTAGCTGTGAGTCTTAGATGGTGGAGTGAAAACTGTCAACTCCAACATGGCATTGTTTCTTGGCCTTCTTTTGAAATTTGATTATGAAGGAAATTTCAGTAGCATACAAAATTTGTCCCTGAGTAACATTCAACCTCCTTTTGGTAATTAAAAAAAAAAAAAAAAAAATCACCATAAAACATCTCAGTCAAAATAACAAATTTCTTCAAGGTTTTGATGCATTGTATTTTATTTTGACATTTTATTATAGGTCCTTGCATTAAAAGTATCACCTTCTCCACAAGAAGCCTGGGTATCTGTGGGGATTTGGGTAAAGTAGATGAAATCTAGTTGCCACACAACAATTTCCCAATTGCTGCATTACAATAAAGAGCATTTGAAAACTAAATGTAACAAAATGCTATAACCTTCCACCCTTTTAAGTGGATTAGCTGGCTCCACAGTAAGGTGTTGGATTCACAGTTGAAATCTGGAGAAGATAAACTGGAAACCTGGATGTCACAGTAGCCCAGTGTCTCAGGGCAAGGGATGTTATCCACCACAGACCCAAATGCCAATAGGTTGGAGATGAGCGCTGAGGCCAAGCTGTAGCACATCTCACTTTACTTTACCAAATAGAAAATGTAAATAGCACTATAAATACATAATTATAAAAATAAGATTGCTGACTGGACTGTCATTGTTGCTTTTACTCATGTGTTCTTTTGTTTGTATTATCATATAAAAGATTTGTCAGTAGTACTGATTATGTATCAGCCATAATGTTGTATTTATTCTTGTGAATATTTTTAACATACATGTGCAGTAATGAAATGACTTGGAATTTACAAGGCATTTTATAGAATGACAAAGGTTAGTTTGATCCCTCAGTGAAGGACAGTAAGGTTTGCATTGTGTCTTTGGATTATTTGCAGTTTGTTATTCTTTAGATAATGCTTATTGTGATATACTCTTATAGCAAAGTCATGGCATGAGCTTTTCCTGTGTTGATTCTGAGTATGAATTATGATTTAGATTCTTTTATGTGTGGAAAACTCATCAGTAATGATGCATTTCATCTCACTAATTTGGTGGTAAGAACCAAAGGAAATTGAAATAATACTTCTTAGAAGTTAGTGCCAAAATTTCTCAGAGAAACCTGCCATCTAGTAATGAATATCTCATGCAGGTGACAACTGAGTATTAATACATGAACTATATGAAAGACATTTGTGTGTTGTTCTTTGCAGGAGCCATGTCTACTACCACACAAGAAAACAGGCCCCTTCTAATTGGACCGGAGCCAACTAATGACCCAGAAAGTGCAAGATCTCATGACTCTCAGAGAAGCGATCACCCAAAGGGAGATGAGACAAGTGAGGATGGAAACCGAGGTCTCACAGCATCCTTCCATCACATTGATGATTCTCACCAACAGACCACGCAAGTATCAACAATTTCATACCAAAGTATTATATAAGAAAATAAAGATGGTAAAAGGCAAGTTTGACCTTCACAAAGCAATGTATGATAGTAAATTTTTCAGCTGTCAGTATTTTTATTTTTTGTAGCCCTCATTGATATGTGCATGGTTTTGTGATTTTAGAATGAAGAGGTTGACACATATTTATTGTATAGTTAGGTAATCTTCATTTTTTTCCTCAGAAATTGTGAAACTCTGATTCATCTCATCAAAGGAAACATTGGTACAGGAATCCTTGCCATGCCAGATGGCCTCAAAAACTCTGGGTTGTACACAGGAACTGTACTCCTTCCAATCATTGCTGTTATCTGCATTCACTGTATGCACATGTTGGTAAGAATACTGATTGTATTTATGTATTCATAATCCAAAAGAAAAAAATGTCAGCACTATAATGGATGACTGCTCTGTTCATTGTATCTAACATCCATGGTGTAGTTATTGCATAAAAACATATTATGGCTTGGCAATATATGGAATTTAAGAATGGATACATGAAACTCCACAGTATATATGTGTCTGAAAACCTTATCATACTTGGTACTGAAGTGGCTCCAGTAGGGATTGTATTTTCTAGCTAGGGCCTGACTGAATTGCTGCAGCTAGTGTACCACTTAGGCTGTAAACAGGCTGGGTAAATAAATATCTTTCTTAAAGTCCTTATGATTATTTGGTTTTCAAGGTAAATTGTGCTCATGAACTGAAAGAGAGATTGGGAGTGGCAGGAATGGACTATGCTGAAGTGGGTTACCATGCATTCTCTACTGGCCCAGCTCCCCTCAGACCGTTTGCCAACACAGCCCGCCGAGTGCTGAATGCCTTCCTCACCCTGACACAGCTTGGCTTTTGCTGTGTTTATGTGGTGTTCATTGCAGCCAATGTTAAACAGGTGAGATGATTTTGTTGTGTGGTCTGAGCAAAGAAGCAAAAACTATGATTCTTATCATAATTGCCATCACTGTCATTGTAATGGTTTGATTTAATGGTCTTTATTTGCCTTATGTGATTGAATGGTTTATGTATATTTATGATTGTAGACAGTATTTTCTGATGTTTATCCTCCACATAGTCTTCAGTTTTTTTTATTAAATTTTTTTTTTTTTTTTTTTATAGTTTTTCCTATCTTCATTCCTGATGCTCTTAATACATAGCCTGCCTCCCTCATTCAGCTCGGTGGTTTAGGATGGCCTTACCCAGCATTTTTTTTTTTTCCTTGCAGGTTGTGGATTGTCAGTTTCCAGGGAATGATATTGACATTCATGGATACATGGCCATCTTGATATTACCATTATTAGGTATTTCTATGATTAGATCTTTAAAGGTAAGTAGTAACCATGAATAACTTCTTACTGAAAAGTAATGAGAAAGAGAGAGAGAGAGAGAGAGAGAGAGAGAGAGAGAGAGAGAGAGAGAGAGAGAGAGACGTAATGATATATTATTAATCAAAGTGTAAATGATTAATGCATCAGTGGAATGCATGTAGGTGTACAATTATCAGTAAAGCTTTTTTTTGCTTCATAATTGTTGATTACATATATAGTGTTTTAAGTGCAAGGTATTATTATTACTTCACATTCTTAGAAAGAGTAATTTGTATAGAAAAAAGGAAAAAAAAAATGTGTAAAGATATGGTGAAAAAAATTTTTTAAAGTTTTAGTGATATTTCCATCATTGAATGCTTACATCTATATATCCATATTGAATATTCAACAGGTGCTGGCACCATTCTCCTTACTTAGTAATGTTTTCCTGGGACTGGGACTGGCCATCACTTTCCACTATTTGTTGATGGATATTCCCTCATCATATGACAGAGCAGAATTCAAGTCCTGGAAGCAGCTGCCTCTCTTCCTTGGAACATCAATATATGCCTTTGAGGGCATTGGAGTGGTAAGCTTTTGTGTTCAACCTTAAGGAAAAGTTTTGTAGAAATTTCAGCAAATAGTGCTACTATCTTCTGGAATTCTAGGATGGCATATGTGTGCTTTACCTTATCACAACTACCTGTATCTATTCTTTCTACACCTTGCATGCATGTATTCTCATATTGTTAAACATGTAATGCCTTCAAATATCATAGACCCTCAGGCATTGTAGAATCTATAGAACCAAGTGGAAATTGAGGTTTGTATTATTTTTAGTTTAAAGACATCCAGGAATGCAAACATGGAACTGTCACTGTGGAAGCAGTCTTTGTTGTTCAGACAGTAGTGCCTTCTTTACATGGAGACTTAATCATGACCATAATAAGCATAGAGTACATAGTTTTTATTTTTAGAAGTTACGAAAAAATAAAACCACTGTAGAAAAAGAAGAAAATGTCAATTGCTTGTATATTACAAGCATACTGTGTGGTAATTTGTTTATGTTGTTAATTGATTGTGAGCATCAGCAAAAACTTATGAGATCAAGTGTATGGTATTGAAGTCATAAGGTATTTGGACAGAATGAGGGAGGGACAAATTATTATTATTTTTTTTTTATGTAGGAGGGACACTGGCCAAGGGCAACAAAAATCCAATAAAAAAAAAAGCCCACTGAGATGCCAATCCCAGAAAAGGGTCCAAAGCGGTAGTCAAAAATTGAAGGATAAGTGTCTTGAAACCTCCCTCTTAAAGGAATTCAAGTCATAGGAAGGTGGAATACAGAAGCAGGCAGGGAGTTACAGAGTTTACCAGAGAAAGGCATGAATGATTGAGAATACTGGTTAACTCTTGCATTAGAGAGGTGGACAGAATAGGGGTGAGAGAAGGAAGAAAGTCTTGTGCAGCGAGGCCGAGGAAGGAGGGGAAGCATGCAGTTAGCAAGATCAGAAGAGCAGTTAGCATGAAAATAGTGGTAGAAGACAGCAATATTGCGGCGATGAGAGAGAGGCTGAAGACAGTCAGTTAGAGGAGGGGAGTTGATGAGACAAAAAGCTTTTGATTCCACCCTGTCTAGAAGAGCGGTATGAGTGGAAACCCCCCCCAGACATGTGAAGCATACTCCATACACGGATGGATAAGGCCCTTGTACAGAGTTAGCAGCCGGGGGAGTAAGAAAAACTGGCGGAGATGTCCCAGAACGCCTAACTTCATAGAAGCTGTTTTAGCTAGAGATGAGATGTGAAGTTTACAGTTCTGATTATAAGTAAAGGACAGACCAAGGATGTTCAGTGTAGAAGAGGGGGACAATTGAGTGTCATTGAAGAAGAGGGGATAGTTGTCTGGAAGGTTGTGTCAAGTTGGTAGATGGAGGAATTGAGTTTTTGAGGCATTGAACAATACCAAGTTTGCTCTGCCCCAATCAGAAATTTTAGAAAGATCAGAAGTCAGGCTTTCTGTGGCTTCCCTGTGTGAAATGTCTACTTCCTGAAGGGTTGGATGTCTGAAAAGACATGGAAAAGTGCAGGGTGGTATCATCAGTGTAGGAGTGGATAGGACAAGAAGTTTGGTTTTGAAAGTCATTGATGAATAATAAGAAGAGAATGGGTGACAGGAAAGAACCCTGAGAAACACCACTTAATAGATTTAGGAGAAGAACAATGACCGTCTACCACAACAGCAATAGAATGGTCAGAAAGGAAACTTGAGATGAAGTTACAGAGAGAAGGATAGAAGCCGTAGGAAATCAGAGCTTTGTGCCAGACTCTGTCAAAAGCTTTTGATATATCCAAGGCAACAGCAAAAGTTTCACCAAAATCTATAAAAAGAGGATGACCAAGACTCAGTAAGGAAAGCCAGAAGATCACCAGTAGAGTGGCCTTGACGGAACCCATACTGGCAATCAGATAGAAGGTTGTGAAGTGATAGATGTTTAAGAATCTTCCTGTTGAGGATAGATTCAAAAACTTTAGATAGCCAGGAAATTAAAGCAATAGGACGGTAGTTTGAGGGATTAGAGCGGTCACCCTTTTTAGGAACAGGCTGAATGTAGGCAAACTTTCAGCAAGAAGGAAAGGTAGATGTTGACAGACAGAGCTGAAAGAATTTGACTAGGCAAAGTGCAAGCACAGAGGCACAGTTTCAGAGAACAATAGAAGGACCTCATTAGGTCCATAAGCCTTCTGAAGGTTTAGGCCAGCAAGGGCATGGAAAACATCATTGTGAAGAATTTTAATAGGTAGCATGAAGTAGTCAGAGGGTGGAGGAGAGGGAGGAACAAACCCTGAATCGTCCAAGGTAGAGTTTTTAGCAAAGGTTTGAGCAAAGAGTTCAGCTTTAGAGATAGGTGTAATAGCAGTGGTGCCATCTGGTTGAAATAAAGGAGGGAAAAAAGAAGAAGTAAAGTTATTGGAGATATTTTTGGCTAGATGCCAGAAGTCACTAGGGGAGTTAGATCTTGAAAGATTTTGACACTTTGTTAATGAAGGAATTTTTGGAGAACAGAATTGGCATGGTTCTGGGCAGAAATATGAAGTGCATGAGATTCTGGTAATGAAAGGCTTAAGTACCTTTTGTGGGCCACCTCTCTTATCATGTGTAGCATGAGAACACACTGTGTTAAACCAAGGTTTGGAAGGTTTAGGTCGAGAAAAAGAGTGAGGAATGTACTCTTCCATGCCAGACACTATCACCTCTGCTATGTGCTTGGCACACAAAGATGGCTCTCTGACACAGAAACAGTAGTCATTCTAGGGAAAATCAGCAAAATACCTCCTCAGGCACCCCCAACTAGCAGAGGCAAAATGCCAGAGGCACCTTTGCTTAGGGGGATCCTGAGGAGGAATTGGAGCAATAGGACAAGACACAGATATTAGATTGTGATTGGAGGAGCCCAATGGAGAAGAGAGGGTGACATCATAAGCAGAAGGATTAGGGGTCAGGAAAAGGTCAAGAATGTTGGGCATATCTCCATGACAGTCAGGAATATGAGTAGGGTATTGCACTAATTGCTCTAGGTCGTGGAGGATAACAAAGTTGAAGGCTAGTTCACCAGGATGGTCAGCGAAGGGAGAGGAAAACCAAGGCTGGTGGTGAACATTGAAGTCTCCAAGAATGGAGATCTCTGCAAAAGGGAAGAGAGTCAGAATGTGCTCCACTTTGGAAATTAAGTAGTCAAAGAATTTCTTATAGTCAGAGGAGTTAGGTGAGCGGTATACAGCACAGATAAATTTAGTTTGAGAGTCTCTGTAGTCGTAGCCAGATGGTGGAAAACTTGGAAGATTCAAGAGCGTGGGCATGAAAGCAGGTTAAATCATTGCGCACATAAATGCAACATCCAGCTTTGGATTGAAAATGAGGATAGAGAAAGTAGGAGGGAACAGATAAGGGGTTACTGTCAGTTGCCTCAGACACTTGAGTTTCAGTGAGGAAAAGAAGATGAGGTTTAGAAGAGGAGAGGTGGTGTTCTACAGATTGAAAATTAGATCTTAGTCTGCGAATGTTGCAGAAGTTAATGAAGAAAAAGTTGGGGGGGTGTCAAGACACTTAGGGTCATTGTCAGAAGGGCAGTCCAACCTGGGGACATTTGTGGTCACCTCCCTAGATGGGGACTCCGAGGCTGGTGTAGGAGTCACTATAATAATTTTGAAATTTTGAGTGAAGAGTGTGTGTATCATTATGTGCTTGTAGTTTTGTGTGGAGGAAGAGAGTTGTCTTTAGAGGGCAGGCAGTGACTGTCCCCTTGTGTTGTGAGACACAAAGGGAAACATTCAGTGAGGTCACAGCTGGGTTTAATGATAAGTTCACAGCACCCCCTGAACAGTGCTTTAGACCTCACTGGGAGTAATTATCGTTTCGGCAGGTGCCTACTGCCTCCTCCATAAATGCATGAGGTCCTTGATGATAGAAGGAAGCAATGTTCAAGCTATGCATAAAATGGGATTTGTGTATATTGGTCTCCCATCATGTTGCATGGTGATCTGTTATGCAGGAATTATAAAGAGGATTTATCATTGAAGTGAATTGAAGTGATTACTGTAATCAACAAGAGAAGTAATCAGTAAAACTATCCCTTTTATATATATTCCAATGACTAGATTTTTTATATTATTTTATATTATTCCCAGCTCTTCCATGTCTTATAACCTTTGTTTTTTATGTGTACAGGTTCTTCCTCTTGAGAGAAAGATGATCAACCCACATGATTTTCGTGGTCTTAATGGTGTTCTTAATACTGGCATGATTCTTGTAACCTGTGGTTACATTGCTGTTGGATTCTTTGGCTACCTGAAGTATGGTGATGCAGTCCATGGCTCCATCACTTTGAATCTGCCTCCAAGTGACAAGTATGTAGTGGCTTTATGTTTGTAACCTCTGTGGTATTAACAATGCTTGTATTATTTCAGACTCACAACTCATTCTTTTGCAACTGAAAGGTGTGGTTTCAGGAGAAACATGGGAAATTTTTTTTTTTTTTTTCTCTCTCTTTAAGTAAAGGTTGCAGTTACTTGTTGGCAGCCTCAAAATTAGATGATAACATCATGAGGATTCCTTGGGTTTTTTACTTCCATATTTCTTAATATTAGGCATTCTTTTATTTTAAGTGTAGATGCGTTTGATGTACTTTGTGATGTGACGTAAACTACATAATTGCTAGTCTTCCACTCCTATCAGATCACAAGGTTACAACACAACTTGTCATCTTAGGTCAATACCTGTTTTCTGCTAGATGAACATGGATTACATGATGAAAGGAGATGCATCTGAATTATCTTCACCTGAACAGGGATATGAACCTCAAACCTTTCAGTTGTGAGCATACTGACACACATCTTTAGGTATGTTCATTAGTTTGACACACACAAAATACTTCATGTAGTGAAATGAGAGTAATTATTAGGAAATCCTTATTCAAGCAAAACTGAGGATTTCATTTTTTATTTGAATCCATTGTACTTCCTCAAAAATTTTCTATGATTCGTTCTTGATTCTGAGGATAACCTTTCTGAATTTTTCCATTTACTTTACTCAAAAACTGATGGATCCTTTAGCTGTAGATTGATTCTGGTATGGATCATGATTATGGGCTTGTGAACCAGAAATTTATTTATATGTCTCTGTTTGCCCCTGTTTCTGTCTTTCTACCTGTTTATGTGTCTGTCAAATATTTATTCCTCTGAAACAATGGCAAAAAAATCACCACTTAATCCTTTTATATATTACCTGCTTACAAACTTCATTTCTCTAATTCTCTTTTTCTCCTTCTCCCATATTTCTAATAACATATTCTCTCATACCAACATTATCATTTTATTATCTGGCTAGAGGTGACTAATAATTTAAAAGTGATGTGTTGGAGCATCTTGGTACTAGCATTTTTATGGTGTTGTTTGATCCCCTTTATCTCTCTCGTCTTTTGCTATTCCTTTTGCCTGGCATGCTTACTATCCATTTCAGAGTTTACGAGGCATCATTTTTACTAATTATCTTGTTAACAAACAGTTGGATCAATATGACATTTTGACACAGCTTATTTGACACCAACCCCTAATTCATGGCACTACAGTGCATTACCAAGTGTGCTTCATTAAGGACTTTACTCTTGATTTTAAAGGTAAACCTGGCAAAAGCTGAGTTGACCTTTGGACAAGGGAAGGTTTTACATGATGTAGTTATTCCATGTATTACTCCACTACCTCTCCCTCCATCCTTGTCTTATCCTCTCCCTCTCTCTGTCCTTGTTTTCCTCCTACCTCATATCTCATTTTACACACCACAACTGCATGATGTAAAATCTTCCCATCTGAATGCTGACATGGTTCTTGCCAACATCACTTTCAAAGCCAAGAGTAAACTCCTCCATGAAACACATTAGTTAATGCACTGTAGTGCCATAAATTAAGGGATGGTGTCATACAAGATATGCCAAAATGTCATATTGCTCCAATGGTTTGTTTAGAAGATATTTGCAAAATATTATGTCTCATTGGTTCTGAAATGCATAATATGATTCTACAATAGTGACTGAATATTGAATATTGACCAAACTTGAGTCTTGCTTCAAATGGTACAGAGTTGTTTATCACTGTTCTATATTTTGAAATAAAAGATGATAAACAAGTTTTGCTTTGTTAGTCAGGAAGTAACTCCAGAAAATTCAAATGAAGTTTGAGACATGCAGATTTGTCAGGTAATGATCATGTGCCATGAAAATACAGTCAGCGAACGCTAATCTTGCATCGGGGCTGCAAAGGCTACCAGGGGAGAGCATCTTACTTAAGGCCTCTCAACAAGCATAAAAAAAATAGGCTGTGGCAAATTGACTCATTACCATCTCAAGTCCATCTCTCCTGCTCACTCACACACACAGTAACAATGACCAGCATTAATTACCAGTGTCAGTATTCACCGTGTGTTTGGTGACCTGTAATCGGCTTTTCTCTTGGGTTGAAACGCATGTTGTGGTGCTTGTAGTGATGAGTGTGAGACAAACAAGTCACAGTGATATAAATCAATCATAGATCTTCACATGTTGGGCTTGAATGGTGTCGATGCAACAAGACATGTGAATTAGAATACACGAAACTTCCAGAACATGGTACGAAAATTTGTGAAGCGAAGCAGTGACAAATTGTCTTTACACAGGCACAGCGGTGGCATCCCCGCTGCTCCCCTTCAGCTGTCTTGCTGTAAGAGTCGGAATAGTCTAACTGCCTTCGTAGAGAAGCTAGAAGCTGTGGGGTAACAATAAAGGTGTGTCACTGCCGTGTTTGTGAAAAGACAATTCCTCACTGTCTCCCTTGACGATCTTTTGTAGGTTTTACAAGTTTCGGTCTTCAGATCCACATATTTTTTTATATCGATACCATTTAAGTCCGACATGTGAAGATCTATGATTGAATGATATCACCACGACTTGTGTGCCTCTCACTCATCACTACAAACACTACAGCATGAACATAACACATTGCGTGTCACCCTCAGAACAGAGACGATCAAGCATCACCAGACACAATGAACACTAACACTACTGATCTACACATTAATGGTCATTGTTGCCGTAGGCATGAATGTGGAGAGATGCATTTGATATGCCTATATGTCGTCAATTTCTCCCATCCCCCACCTTTTTTTTTTTTTTTTTTCCATGCTTGCTGGGAGGGATTAAGTAAAATGTGCTCTCCAAGTAGCCTGTGTGCTGCGACGCAAGATCGGTGTTCGCTGACTGTAGATGCTGAAGTCACTGGCATCTTTAGAGTTTGTAATCTTGAAACTTGATTCAGACTTGAAGAAATGTTTGTAAATAATAAACTTTTAACCTGCAGCTAATGGGTGTCAGTGATCTCCATAATTAATAATAATAGAGAACAGAATATCAGAAATAATGTACTGTATTAATAGTTGTATTTACATTTTCAGTCTGGCACAACTGGTGAAGGTGTTGATGGCTCTTGCTATTTATCTGACTTACTCACTGATGTTGTATGTGCCAGCTGAGATCATGTGGCCCCACCTTGCTCCAAGATTTCACTCCGCAAAGGCAAAGTGCCTAGGGGAATATGCTTTCAGAGCTTTCTTGGTGCTGGTAACATGTAAGTATGCTCTAGTTGTTTTCATGACCTAGTGATGCTGTGGTTAGTGCACCTGATTCACAACTAGGAGGTCCTGGGTTCAATTCCCAGAGTAGGTCAGGAATCTTTAGGCAGACTCCTTTGATGTGTAATCCCTGCTCACCTAGCAATGATTAGGTACCTGGTGTAAGTCAGGAGTTGTGATCCACTGGTTGGGAGGGAGAAACAAATTCCTGAAAAATACACTGAGTGGCCAGATCCCGGGCCTGGTCTTCGGTTGTTGGCACCATATGGTATCCAAAGTATTGTAGTGTAGATACTTAGGATTAATATGTAGATTTTCATCAAGTAAGTACTTGAAGTAAATTGCAAATTATTGTAATTATTGCTATTATAAGTTGCATGTTGGAAAATATTTTAAGGAAATCATTCACATTTGATTGTAATTGTAGCTTGGTTGATTGTGTAGAATTTGAGGTTTGTAAAAGGCACTGTGTCTTTTTATGCATTATCTGTGAATAATTATCTGTGAAACATGTACTTCTTCTTCAGTTTGTGAATAGCTAATGACTGTTGATTAATAGCTGAGAGACACTGTTGTACCACCTTAGTGAATCTGAGAATAATAATGCAGCTGTACTGCAATACTGTAGAGTAATACTGAAGTACCCCTATGACTTAATGAATAACAGAATTTCATTTTGTTTTCAGTTATTCTTGCTGCTGCCATCCCTAACATTGGACTGTTCATCTCCCTTGTGGGGGCTGTGTCATCTTCCACCCTTGCCATCATCTTTCCTCCCATCATTGAACTTGTCACATTTTGGCCCAGGTAAGAACATTTTGTTATTAATTTCAATATTAATGCTATTATTAATGACTCCTTTATTTACTAGAACAAGTTTTACATCCTGAAGTTTATTAATATCCTGCTAGACACCGTCACAAAAGATTAACTGAAAGTGCTGTAGAAGAGAGCTAGATATTGAAAGTGCTACATATACCATATACACCAGACCTGGGTGTGGGATAGATGGAGCTGCATGTGTAATAGATGTAACCACAGCCATCACCAGTCAATCAAGTGTGTGTCCATGCCACAGGCAGGGAGTTTAGACATTGTTCTATATCTGCTCACAGCTCAACCATGACACTTATGATTTTAGCAAGAACGCCATATAAAAAAAGCATAAAAACTTTTTCCAGTTGTGTTGTAATTCCAGTTCAGATTAAAGGAAAAAATACCTTTTGAAAGAAGAGCAATATTTTCCTACAAATCTTCATCCTGAGGTAATGATTCTCAGCAACATATCAACCATTCATGGGCAGGTTGACTAGCCATTTTTGTGCTCAAGGTAAAATAAAAATTTAGGCCTGTATTCATAAATACATTGTTATCTCCTTAAGCTTAAGATTGTTTTCAGAGGTCAAAGAGATGATTAGTTGGGTTATTATGAGTTTTTCTCCCCTTGATGGTACATAATCCTTTAAACTATCTTTGGAATCATAAAAAAAAACATTTTTGAATATTCCAATAACTTCTACCAAAGCTTGTTACATTAGATGCTAAAACAGTTAGGAATATGGATCATGGTGGAGTGATGTGGTGGATTGTGATTCACCACATTACTCCTCCACTGCTGCCTCTTCACTATACTGTTCCTATATAGGGAGATCCCATTGATACAAGCAATTTATTTGAATTGCTTGTGTAACAAATTCTCATACAATAAAACCTTGGTTCATGAATGTCCCAGATCACGAACAAATTGGTTCATGAACTAGTTTTGCGCACAAATTATAGCTTGGTTCATGAATGATTTTTTTTTCTTTTTTTATGTAGGAAGGACACTGGCCAAGGGCAACAAAAATCCAATAAAAAAATATCCCCACTGAAATGCCAGTCCCATAAAAGGGTCAAAGCAGTGGTCAAAAATTGATGAATAAGTGTCTTGAAACCTCCCTCTTGAAGGAATTCAAGTCATAGGAAGGTGGAAATACAGAAGCAGGCAAAGAGTTCCAGACTTTACCAGAGAAAGGGATGAATGATTGAGAATACTGGTTAACTCTTGTGTTAGAGAGGTGGACAGAATAGGGGTGAGAGGAAGAAGAAAGTCTTGTGCAGCGAGGCTGCGGAAGGAGGGGAGGCATGCAGTTAGCAAGATCAGAAGAGCAGTTAGCATGAAAATAGCGGTAGAAGACAGCTAGATATGCAACATTGTGGCGGTGAGAGAGAGGCTGAAGAGAGTCAGTTAGAGGAGAGGAGTTGATGAGACGAAAAGCTTTTGATTCCACCATGTCTAGAAGAGCAGTATGAGTGGAACCCCCCCAGACATGTGAAGCATACTCCATACATGGACAGATAAAGTCCTTGTACAGAGTTAGCAGCTGGTGGGGTGAGAAAAACTGGCAGAGACGTCTCAGAATGGCTAACTTCATAGAAGCTGTTTTAGCTAGAGATGAGATGTGAATTTTCCAGTTCAGACTATAAGTAAAGAGCAGACCGAGGATGTTCAGTGTAGAAGAGGGGGACAGTTGAGTGTCATTGAAGAAGAGGGATAGTTGTCTAGAAGGTTGTGTTGAGTTGATAGATGGAGGAATTGAGTTTTTGAGGCATTGAACAATACCAAGTTTGCTCTGCCCCAATCAGAAATTTTAGAAAGATCAGAAGTCAAATGTTCTGTGGCTTCCCTGCGTGATATGTTTACTTCCTGAAGGGTTGGACATCTATGAAAAGATGTAAAAAAGTGCAGGGTGGTATCATCAGCGTAGGAGTGGATAGGACAAGAAGTTTGGTTTAGGAGACCATTAATGAATAATAAGAAGAGAGTGGGTGACAGGATAGAACCCTGAGGAACACCACTGTTAATAGATTTAGAAGAACATTGACCATCTACCACAGCAGCAATAGAACGGTCAGAAAGGAAATTTGAGATGAAGTTACAGAGAGAAGGATAGAAACCGTAGGAGGGTAGTTTGGAAATCAAAGCTTTGTGCCAGACTCTATCAAAAGCTTTTGATATGTCCAAGGCAACAGCAAAAGTTTCACCAAAATCTCTAAAAGAGGATGACCAAGACTCAGTAAGGAAAGCCAGAAGATCACCAGTAGAGTGGCCTTGACGGAACCCATACTGGCGATCAGATAGAAGATTGTGAAGTGATAGATGTTTAAGAATCTTCCTGTTGAGGATAGATTCAAAAACTTTAGATTGGCAGGAAATTAAAGCAATAGGATGGTAGTTTGAGGGATTAGAACAGTCACCCCTTTTAGGAACAGGTTGAATGTAGGCAAACTTCCAGCAAGAAGGAAAGGTAGATGTTGACAGACAGAGCTGAAAGAGTTTGACTAGGCAAGGTGCAAGCACGGAGGCACAGTTTCGGAGAACAATAGGAGGGACCCCATCAGGTCCAAAAACCTTCCGAGGGTTTAGGCCAGCAAGGGCATGGAAAACATCATTGCGAAGAATTTTAATAGGTAGCATGAAGTAGTCAGAGGGTGGAGGAGAGGGAGGAACAAGCCCAGAATCATCCAAGGTAGAGTTTTTAGCAAATGCTTTGGGATATGAACACACACTACCCACTGTCCAAGGAATCTCGTGCTCAGTTGTGCATTGGTGTGCTTGGCATAAACAGTGTTCTTGAGAGTGCTATGTTCAAGAACATTTTTTCTTTTTTCCCTTTTTTGAGTTATTTTAGCCCCCTTATGCCACCTAAGAAGGAGAAAAGTGCTGGATGTCACCACCGGCTCAGTCTTTTGGCCCAGACAGCCTGGATTATTCTTTCAGTTATCATACATTATAGTACATTATCTGTAACAAACACATTGGGAGGGTGGATTGCTAAAGATGAAAATTTGCTATATCCAGAGAGAGAGAGAGAGAGAGAGAGAGAGAGAGAGAGAGAGAGAGAGAGAGAGAGAGAGAGAGAGAGAGAGAGAGAGAGAGAGAGAGAGAGAGAAAGGAGGAGGAGGAGGAGGAGGCAGGCAGGCAGGCAGGCAGGCAGGCAGGCAGGCAGGCAGGCAGCAGCAGCCTTTTACCTCTTCCCCTCCCTCACCCTCACCTGAACCAACAACTATAAACAACAAAGGTAAATTACAGTACTGTTTTATTTAATTTAATGTTATTTGTCTTTATTTAAGATGTGTATTTCAATTTCATTCTAAATTCATCATAAAAAAAAACACATATTGTATGTAAAATTTTTGAGGCTGAAACAGATTAATTGTACTTACATTAATTTCAATGGAAAGATTGTTTTGGTTCTTGAACAGTTTGATTTGTGAACCAAGGCCTGGAACAGATTAAGTTCATGAACTGAGGTTCTATTGTTTAATGAAACAACTAATGGCAAAAAAAGGGATTAGGTTCTGTGACCTTTGTCAAAGGTAAGTTTTCATTTCAAGCTAAAATGTACAATACCAAATGCAACAAATGTGTCTATTCTACAGAACTCAGTGAAGCAACTTGAAAGAGAGAACAGCATACAAAGAACATGATTTCATATTAATTAAACATTTTAAAATGTGTAGTTAATATGTCAGGGAGGGTAACTTGCTCACCACTCTTGTGCCTCTAAAACAATTTCAACCTTCTTTGGGAGTGTTTTTGGTACTCTAGCCTGCTTAGCCTTACTGCTAGGATTTGCACCAAAACTCATTGGCCACTTGAGAGGCATAGATAGCACTTGAGAGGCAAAATAAGACACAGTCTATACACCACACGGTCAGTCACAAACACAATACCACATCAAAGACAGTAAAGGAAAGAATATGTCAGCAGTAACGCTACAACACATCCGAGCACTGATCAGTCACATAAAGCACTGTACACTGCATTTGTACTGTATGGTAAACTTACTTGCAAGCAAAGTGATGATAGAGAACAAGTATAATAACAAGCAGTAAGGCTGTAAGAGTGGGAGTCTGAGAGACACAGAGTTCAGTTTAACAGAGGACTGGCAGGAAAATGCATGATAGGAATGGGACAAAAGAGGGGTGTATGGTTCTCTTCCAGTACTCACAAACTTGTCTCTGGGTATCTGAATCATCATCCCTCACCATATGGCCAGGATGTGTTAGTAGGAGGGTTCAGGAAGGTGCACATTTTAAACTAATTTTACTCACCTTGGACTGAAGCTCATGATTGGATTATTTGTGCTTATTTAAAGAAAATAATCCATAATTTACACATCTCATATCATTAGTTTCTCATATAACAGATGCTTGTATAACTGGACCTCCCTCGACTTAACTTATTCAACAGACCATATTGATATATTTATTTTTTTATAAAAATAAATAAAAACAGTAAATTCTACCATTCAAAAGTCAACAGTAATATACTGAACAAATTTTTAGGTATCATATTGATATATTATTTTTTCATTAAAGAAAAAGAAAAATGATAAATTTCTTCCCTTGTCAAAAATTGATGAGGTTGGTAAGATAGTTCTTGTATCAGTGAATGATAATTTTTGTAGATGTCTCAAAAGTGCAGTTGTGAATTGTGCTTAGCAGGTGTGTGGAATGGGATGGATTGCAGGTAATGTGAGGAAAGGTAGTGACTGTTGGTGTGAGAAGATCAGTGTGGCTGTAGAGGAAAAGAAGCATGCAAATGAAATATGGCTGGAAAAGAAGGATCAAGAGTTGTACAACAAATACAGAGAGAAGAGGAACCAAGCAAAGGTGGTAGTGCATGATGCAAAGATGAGGGTAGAAGCTGACAGAAAACATCCAGGTGAACAAGAAAATCTGGAAAGAAGTAGAAAACAAGGAAAGAAACATGAAAGCAGGTGATGGGAAGGTGCTGAGTGAGAAAAATGCAATCTGCAAAAGTTAGTGGAATATTTTGAAGGATTGCTGAATGTAGAGGAGGAGGATGGAGCAGTGATTACTGCAGATGGCAGGGGAAGTTAATGCATTAGAAGAGTTAAACAGCGTACCAATCAAGGGAGAGGAGGTATAGATGAGAATGAGAGAAATGAGGAAAGGTGATGCTTGAGGTTTGGATGAATGTGCTGTAGAGTGCTTTAAAAGTGGTGGGGAGAGTCATACTGTGGTTGGTAAAGTTTACTTGAAAATGTTTGCAGTTATATGATGTCTTAATCTTAGTTTTGTAATATCATTTGCATGATATAGTCTTGTATTTTTTTTTTCCAGATTATCAAAATGGACCATTGCAAAATGTGTTGGAGTATTTTCTTTTGGATTTATCTGCTTTGTATTTGGGTCATATGCAAGTATTGAAGCAATTATTGATTATTTTAAGCATTCTGATGAACCTCAACCAAGATTTGTGTGTTGAGATATATCATGAATAGTATTTTGTTACTGTTTTGGACACGATGTATGCAGGAGTATTAGGTGCTAGGTTTTATATTGATTAATCAAGTTGAATGGTTTTTGCTCACCTCATTGTAGATATTACTTCTTGTCAAATAATTTTAACACCAAGGAAAAGATTTATAGAAAGTAAATGTAACATGACAGCTTTGTAGATACCTATTTTTATACACTAGCTACTTTCAGTATCAATATTTCTTCATTGATATTCCATGAGTAATAATATATATATAGTAGTTTGTATATCATGAGGTATTGTACCTGCAGTGTTGATCATAACTTTTATTAGTTTTTACAAATGTGCTAATATGAGAGAAATTCAAAATCATGTCATTATTTTTCAGTATTGTATTTTAATGTTCATAGTTTTTTAAATTATTAGGATTTCTATACTTGTCAGGTATGTACTGTATATTAGGCATTTGTCATGACAGAGTTTGTGGTGTATGATTTCATACCATAAGGAAGACTTCAGAACAGATGGATCTGTTGAGGAAAACATTCATATATATATATATATATATATATATATATATATATATATATATATATATATATATATATATATATATATATATATATGTGTGTGTGTGTGTGTGTGTGTGTGTGTGTGTGTGTGTGTGTGTATGTGTGTGTGTGTTGAAAAGTATAGATTATGGTGTTAGAGGTTGTGGTAATCCTGTCAGAGGAAGGAAAGGTCATGTCTCACATTGTTCTCTAAGAACATTTATGTTCACTTTAGGTCAAAGGCCTATCATCTCATTATATTATTAATATATAGATCCTCTTTCCAGAATTGTTATAAGTTTAAACAAAATATTAATCAAGATAAAGATTTTAATGGATTTTTTATGTTTTTAATGTTTTTATTGTCTTAAAGAAGAATTAGATTACAGATCCACAATCTTTTATCTCAAATTCTGAAAGCTGAAAACCTCTGAAAACAAGAATTTATTAGTAGTGTATGTTGTCAGCATATAAAATACCACATTTGGGTCTAAACACAGAATGCAATAATCAGAAGTCAGTTTTTAAAATCTTAATAAAGATGAATAAAAAATGCCAGTACATTTGAAACGACATAGCAGAAAGCTTCATGCCAGTGTTTTACTGTACTGCTGTCATTCTTTTTCTTTTTTTTTTACTAGTAAAATCTGAAAACTATGAAATGTGAAAAAAGTGTCTGGTCCTAAGGATCTGGTACAAAAGGTTTTGGATTAGTAAATGTTTGACATTGGTTACATTATCCACATTTTGTCTTCATAGTTGTAGTATTGGTTACTAAGCACCGTCATTGCAACCTAAATCAAGGGCTAATGAACGTCATGGAAAAAAGGTAAATACATGAAGATTTTTCTTATTCAGCTGGTACACTTGTGTTCATTGTACAGTTATCAAGACAAGTATAAAGGCATTTACACATATAGAAAAAAAGCAACATAGGATGATATTTTTGTATGAAAATCTTATTTATGACTGTTGAGCATGCAAGTATTTTATAGCAGGAGATAGATGCACAACATATCTTGTGTTGAATTTTTACCTATAACCAATAGAAGATAGTAATTTTGTTGGACCATTCCAGCCAGAAAAGCTTGGCAAAGCAATTTTGGATACTTGTAGTTTCATTCTCAAAATCTTAACATCTCATGGTTGTGTATTCAAATTCCATAGTAAATTTTTTCTATTAATAATGGAAATAATTATCTTGATGCTCATCATCACTAGCAAAACAGAAGGAAGTCACTAGGTATGGGAGTCCCACCTGTCCTGTCCTCTCCCCCAAAAAATCCAGTAAAAACTGGATGAGTGCATGTAATTGTACTCAATAATTCAGTGTGGATGGATGTATGGTTTATGTTACTGTACAGTGTATTTTGATACATGTAATAAATTACAGTACCATTTTAATGTGAGATGAGCTCCAAGAGGTGGCTTTAAATAAATTTTTCTCTAAATCAGTGTTGTTTCAGTGGAATAGTCAAGTTTGGTGCATGAGAAAAAAAACAAATAAATGAGCTGCTACATACCATATGCATTTTTTATTGAATGTGATAATGTAAGGCATATCTTGCAAAACCTGATAAATTTGAAGCTATGCATCCAGTGTTAGTTTTTCCATTATGCACAAGTAGCAGTTCTAGTAGCTGATGCTTATTTTTGAGTAATGGAAAAGTTTTCCTATATTTGCATGGAAGGATAAAACATTTTGTCTTTAGGTATTTGTCTGACGGTGAAGCATTCTCTTGATACTTGGCTGCCAGTGCTACTCAAACCAGTCCTTTAAGGCAAGAAAGGATGGTCCAGGTCTTCAATCTTCAGTAAGTACAAAGGTTGTAGGAGTGAATTAAGAAGGAATTTGGCATGTGCTGATGTGGAGCTGCTCTGGATACAGACCTTGGTGATTGAAGAAGATAAATGAGATTTTGCTTGAAGGAAAAAATGAAAAAGTCTCCATGTGAACATCAAGTGGACACTGGCAAGTCACTTCCCACTACTGGGGCCAAGTAACTACATGATCAGTGTATGAAATAGTGAATACTTAAATGACTGTGTTGCCCAGATACCCTGTATGCCATTAGGACTATGAAATGGGTATTTGTGTCAGTATGGGCTGGAAGTGACTTTCAAACTTGTTGATATTTACTGACACTACCTCCATTACTAAGCTTCCTACTAAAAAGTGTGTACATCTTTGTCGTTGTGTGTGTGTGTGTGTGTGTGTGTGTACTCAACCAGATGTTCATTAAATCTGAGGTAATAACTCTTCCCTTTCTAATATATAATGCTTTACTGTTTAGTTCTGTTATTGTTAGGGCTCATGAAGAGAAAATGTTAATAATTACTATATAATTATTTTATATACTTTTCATATATGATACATGCAAACACATGTTTTGTACTTATTTGCCTCTCAGTCATGTGAGCATTTAATTTCTTGCAAATGTTTATGAAGTAGCATTATTGAACAGGTAATATGCAAGTAGTGTTCAAAGAACACCAGCCAGCCTACTTGCATCATGTTCAGGGTGTGAGAGTGTTCCTCATTATTTATTAGGAACATTTCCTCTTGTAGTAACAGACTTTTTTGTAGCAACCGGAGTGTGTGTTCATGTATACAATAATTTATTTGTATCAGTACTGGAACAAAGTTTTCCTATCAATATCATACATATAATTTTAACTTGACCTTGATGTGTGTTTTGAGCCATCAGTCATTGATATCTTGAATAAATAAAAAAAAGTCATATTTGACAAAATAATTTCTCTTTAATCTTTGGACAGTGCCACAATTCCTAATATATGTACCTCACAAACCATCAAGAATAACAGCCATTACTGCCTTCATCATCATCGTCATTATCAATCATCATTAAATTTATCATCATTATCAAACACACACAATATCAATATCAGTTAACAACAGCAAGAACGAGAACAGAAAAAAAAAGTAATAAGAAGACCAGCAGCAACAGCAGCACCCACAACAGCAAAGTTACAACATACTGTGGCGTGGTGATCAAGGCAAAAACATTA
The DNA here is from genome assembly GCF_035594125.1 of Scylla paramamosain. Classification (NCBI taxonomy): domain Eukaryota; kingdom Metazoa; phylum Arthropoda; class Malacostraca; order Decapoda; family Portunidae; genus Scylla; species Scylla paramamosain. Next base: position 28,958,839 of record NC_087156.1, on the reverse strand, counting down.
TTATGATTATGGCCAAACCAAACATCCTTTCCCATTCTTCTCCAGTCACTGTCTCCTTGCTTGTTTAACCGTTTAATTGTTGTTATAGTAATCATATTATAATAATAATAATAATAATAATAATAATTATTATTAGTATTAATTAATAATAATAATAATAATAATAATAATTATTATTATTATTATTATTATTATTATTAATAGTAGTAGTAGTAGTAGTAGTAGCAGTAGTAATAGTAGTAGAAGTAGCAGTGGCAGTTTTGTAATCCATAATTCTATTGTTGGTATCACAGTTCTATTTCATATTGAAGCTGGACAATGATTATGAGGCCTCATCAATGTTGTTCTTGCAGTAGAGGCTTTGAGTTCAATCTGTTTTAATTAGCTTTTTGCATCCTCGTCAGACAGAAAATAATTTCCCTCTTGCATCCCTTGGCAAAAGTCTGCCCGTTTGCCCTGTGCCGTGGTGCTCGTTATAACTTTTCCAAGCGTACTTGTGTGTTTGGGTGAGTTGGGAGAACTTTAGAACCAGGAAGTGTGTCTCGGCTCCACCTCAGCAACGGGGATCGTAGATAATGAATAATGTGATAACTTCTTGCTTTGTGAGTCTTTGCGTTCAGTGACCGTGATGTAGTGTGGCGTAGGGCAATCCTCTGAATCCGTTAGTATGTTGCTGTTGTTGTTGTTGTTGTTGTTTGTTGTTGGTAAAATAATAATAATAATAATAATAATAATAATAATAATAATAATTACTACAACTACTACTACTACTACTACTACTACTACTACTACTACTACTACTACTACTGCTGCTGCTACTGCTGCTGCTGCTGCTGCTGCTGCTGCTGCTGCTGCTGCTGCTGCTGCTGCTGCTGCTGCTGCTGCTGCTACTACTACTACTACTACTACTACTACTACTACTACTACTACTACTACTACTGCTGCTGCTGCTGCTGCTGCTGCTGCTGCTGCTGCTGCTGCTGCTGCTGCTGCTACTACTACTACTACTACTACTACTACTACTACTACTACTACTACTACTACTACTACTACTACTACTACTACTACTACTACTATTACTACTAGGTACTACTACTACTACTACTACTACTACTACTACTACTACTACTACTACTATTATTATTATTTATTATTATTATTATTATTATTATTATTATTATTACTATTATTTGGACTAAGAAGAAATGGTCGCTTGAAATCAGTGAATTAACTAGTACCGCGTCTAGTAAAATACTCTACTTAAAAGTGTCAAGTCTCACAATTCTGACTTACAATAGACTATCTCACTAAGTGTCACGAGACCACACGGAGCCGTATTCTCACCATCATCATCATCATTCCCATATTATCATTGTTACGTAGGAAGGAGGAGGAGGAGGAGGCTGGCTGGATGAGGGGAAGGGGTTGACATGGCCGGGTTATCATGATCCCTAACAACTTTAAGTCTCCGTAACTTGATGGGTCACAAGAGTTACCTGTTTTAACTTCCTTAATGACAAAAAGTTTCCTTATGCCTACCTACTGTATAGGGGCAGCAGAGGGCGTGGTGGTGGTGACGAGGAGGCGAGGAGATGGAAGTGAGGGAGTGAGGAGGTGAGAATCTTGAAGTGGTGGGAAGGCGAGGAGGTTGGGAGGGGGAGGTGAGGGAGAGGGGAAGAGAGGTGAGAATCTTTGGGTGGAGGGGAGGTGAGGATGTGGTGTGAGAGAGAGAGAGAGAGAGAGAGAGAGAGAGAGAGAGAGAGAGAGAGAGAGAGAGAGAGAGAGAGAGAGAGAGAGAGAGAGAGAGAGAGAGGAAGTGAAAATCTTGGGATGATGGGGTTGGTGGAGGAGCGAGAAGAGGTGAGAAAGGGGGAGATGGACAGTATAGCAGAAGGTTTCCCATTCTTTCTACACTTAAAACTTCCTGTTCCTTCAAAATCAAACCCTTACTCCTTCACCTAACCTAATCTAATCTATCATAGTCATTTTGACTCTATTAAGGGACTGGCACATTCACTGGACCTCCTTTTAAGCCTTTTATGTTGGCCTTGGGCAGAATCCCTCTTACATAGAAGAAGAAGAAGAAGAAGAAGAAAAAAACTAACCTAACCTGCCTGAAGAAGAAAAGAAGAAAATATTGATAACAAACCTGACCTGACCTGACCTAATTTAAAACGTTCATGAATCATTACTGTACAGGTCACGTTCACACTTCCTCGAGCCCCATCCAGGCCACACCTCCATCCCCACCTGTCCATTAGCTGGCGCGCAGTGAAACCTATTACGTGACGGGAGAGTATTGCTTGCACTTCTCTGAGCGTGGTGGTGGTGGTGGGCTGTGGTGGGGGAAGAGGGGGCTTGTGTCCAATTAAGGTAACAATGGCACCGGTGGAAGAAGAGAAGGAGGAGGTGGAGGAAGAGGAGATGGTGGAGGAGGATGTGGTGAAGAAAGAAATGGTGAAGAGATGGTGGTGATGGTGGCCGTAGTGACATACGAGTAGGGTAGGGAGGATAATGAAGTGATGGGCTCTCTCTCTCTCTCTCTCTCTCTCTCTCGGGTAGCCATTGTCCTTGCCTGAATGGGGATCTTCTGAATTACTCGGTTTATTCACTCAGGAGACAGGAGGTCCTGGCGAGGGCGGTCAGCGAGAAGGTCTGGGACGAGAACATTTCGAAGACAGTAGCAACAAAGACACGCAGCGGACGAGAAGTTTTGGTGACGCGATCGTTTAAGAAGCGCCTTGTGGATTTCACGTTGTTTAATTCATATTGCGTGGAATCGCTTGTTTTCCGAATTGGTTGAAATGGAGACATGTGTTCTTGTGTGCGGAGGAGATGGTCTCTCTCTCTCTCTCTCTCTCTCTCTCTCTCTCTCTCTCTCTCTCTCTCTCTCTCTCTCTCTCTCTCTCTCTCTCTCTCTCTCTCTCTCTCTCTCTCTCTCCAGTGCGTTCTGTAATCCTTCATAAACACCTTGTAGCCATCATCATTCATTTCCTACGACTCCGGTGTGGTCGGGAGAAGGAAACAGGAGAAATATGATGAACGCCCTGCCCTGCCTCGCTACAATTTTACCTCGACTGGTTCCTCCTCCACCTTTTTCCGGCTGAGAAATGTGTGGCCAACCTTCTTCCTTCCTGCTCCTCCACGTTGTTACGACAAGAATATGCTGCGCGGCGGCCTCTGTGCCATCACAACCCTCCTCTCGCAGCCCGGGCACGAGAGAGTTTGCTGAAAGTGTCAATATTAGCCAGTGACACGAAGATGACGTCAGTATTTGCGCAGAAAAGTGAAAACGAATTCCTGTGTTAGTCTTTTCACTCTTGGGCCAAGGGAAAAAGACGATTCTGAAGAAGAAATCTAACTGTAGAGAGCTTCAGTTCAGACAGCTCTCTTAGTACACGTGCTCAGAGAATATGAGGTCTTGAAGTAGAGGTAATCAACTAGAGTAGAGAGAGAGAGAGAGAGAGAGAGAGAGAGAGAGAGAGAGAGAGAGAGAGAGAGAGAGAGAGAGAGAGAGAGAGAGATGTTTCCATGATACAGACTTTACATCCGTATTCTGAAGCGCTCTGCTCTCTCATCACGACTGTTTTGCGGTTTTTTAAGAGAAAGAATTTTGTTAATCTATCACTTGAACCATAAAAACCCCTTAAAAAATGAGAAATTTCAACAGCCTTTTAAATGTAGTGGAGATGGGGCGCGGAAGTGATTCAGAATACTGACCTTATTACGACTTTTAACCGACTTGTGTTCATGAGTGTGAAGATCGATGGCGGTGGAAAAGTACGAAAGAAAAGTGTCCCTGGCGAGGTTGCAGCCGATAACCCGCCGCGCCGCACCGCCCACCAGTCTGCGGAAGTTGTCCAAGTTACAGGGCCAAGTGTCAAAATGGAACCTTCGTCTGGACATTTTCCCGAACCAAGTTGGAGAAGTATTGGCAAGAATCCGTGGAAGGGAAAGACGAGGAAGAAGAAAGTTAACAGTTGACGATTACGCGATAATGCTAGTCCTCCCCTCGCCCTTCAGAGAGAGAGAGAGAGAGAGAGAGAGAGAGAGAGAGAGAGAGAGAGAGAGAGAGAGAATGTCATGTTTAATTCTTATCTAATGTAAATTTGAAAGTTTATTATGAATGTAAAAAGAAGACATGCGTAATTTTCATTGTTTGGCGGCTTGGAGGTAATGCTGAAAAAAAAGAACAAGTGAATAAATTAGGTAGATAAAAAAAAAGGTAAAAACTAAACCCATCCAGGAGCTAATTTAATTAACACATTGCGACGAAACTTAATTTTATATCGACACTCGCTAGAGAGAGAGAGAGAGAGAGAGAAAAAAAAAGAAAAAAAAATATACCCGCAAAATAGAGCGTTCAGTAACAGCCTGATGAAGCGGTGTGTGTGTGTGTGTGTGTGTGTGTGTGTGTGTGTGTGTGTGTGTGCTGTGTTTGGAGAGGGGGGGGGAGAGTGCGGCGTTTTTATCACTGTCCCTCCTCTCTTCTCGCCTTGTTTTCCATGTTGCCACGGTGCTGCTGACTGGATGGAACCTTTCTCGCCTCGCTGCCTTCTGCTGTTGCTGCTCCTGCTGTTGCTCTGTGCCTGCTGTTTCTGCCCCCTTGCTGTTGCTGTGCTTGCTCTTGCTGCCTCTGTTGTTATCTTGTCCTGCTGTTGTGTTGTCTTGCTGTTGTCTTGTCTTGCTGTTGTCTTATTCTCTTGTTGTCTTGTCCTGCTGTTGTCTTGTCCTGCTGTTGTCTTGTCCTGCTGTTGTCTTGTTCTCTTGTTGTCTTGCCCTGCTGTTGTCTTGTCCTGCTGTTGTCTTGTCCTGCTGTTGTTTTGTTCTTTTGGTTTCTTGTCCTGTTGTTGTCTTGTCCTGCTGTTGTTTTGTTCTTTTGTTTTCTTGTCCTGTTGTTGTCTTGTCCTGCTGTTGTCTTGTCCTGCTGTTGTCTTGTCCTGTTGTTGTCTTGTCATGCTGTTGTCTTGTCCTGCTGTTGTTTTGCTCTTTTGTTTTCTTGTTCTGCTGTTGTCTTGTCCTGCTGTTGTCTTGTCCTGCTGTTGTCTTGTCCTGCTGTTGTCTTGTCCTGTTGTTGTCTTGTCATGCTGTTGTCTTGTCCTGCTGTTGTTTTGTTCTTTTGTTTTCTTGTTCTGCTGTTGTCTTGTCCTGCTGTTGTCTTGTCCTGCTGTTGTCTTGTTCTGTTGTTGTCTTGTCCTGCTGTTGTCTTGTCCTGTTGTTGTCTTGTCATACTGTTGTTTTGTTCTTTTGTTTTCTTGTCCTGTTGTTGTCTTGTCCTGCTGTTGTCTTGTCCTGCTGTTGTCTTGTCCTGCGGTTGTCTTGTTCTGTTGTTGCCTTATCCCGCTGTGTCTTGTCCTGTTGTTTTCTTCTCCTGCTGTTGTCTTGTCCTGCTGTTTTCTTGTTTTGCTGTTGTTTGGTCCCATGCCTCGCCTCTCGCTGCACTGTGGGATTTATAATTGTTGTCCTCGTCTTGTTTGTGGCATTTGTTTGTGCAGATTGGCAATATCCATTTGTATGATTGCTTGCTCGTGGTTGTTCTGAGCAGAGAGAGAGAGAGAGAGAGAGAGAGAGAGAGAGAGAGAGAGAGAGAGAGAGAGAGAGAGAGAGAGAGAGAGAGAGAGAGAGAGAGAGAGAGATAAATAAACATGTAAGTATTGTAGCATAGTTGAGTTTCATGATTGCAAGGATATAAAAATAGAATCCCTTAACTTGAAATATATACATTGGTGTTGTTGTTTTAATGAATGGTAGAAAAAAAGGTTGAAAATTGCCTTTTTGGTAATTATTATTATTTTTCCCCCCTTTTTCTTGCTTAACTCTTGAATATAATTTTGTGCGTTTGACGAAGGTAGCTGGAGCGGAGTAGTGCATCTCGAAACGTTGAAAAGGTACTGTTTTGTTTCTCTCTCTCTCTCTCTCTCTCTCTCTCTCTCTCTCTCTCTTGCAACCCTAGAGAGAGAGAGAGAGAGAGAGAGAGAGAGAGAGAGAGAGAGAGAGAGAGAGAGAGAGAGAGAGAGAGAGAGAGAGAGAGAGAGAGCTTACCTAAAACTTCTCTCTCAGACTATAACAAAAGTCTGAGCAAGTTAGTTGTCTTCCCTTCCCCTGACCTTGTTCTGGGCATACCCTTAGGTACAGCCTCCTGCGTCTCTGGAAACTCTCAGCATCTCGATACAAGGAAATGAGATTATCTCTTTTGCTGAGTTAGAAATGGTGAGTGTTGCCTCTAAGAAAAGTAGAGTAAAAGTTGACGGTACGGATGCGAGGTGGCTGTTGAGTAGAGAAGAGGAGAAGCACCAATAAGAGAGTGAAGAACTGCAATCTAAGGAATAGTAAAGATCCGTGTAGCTAAACTAGACAAGTCAGCCAAGAGAACAAGGCTGCCTGCGCTCTTTCCCTTGCGGTGGATTAGTTAGTTGGTTGCTCTGCCGCTGACGCCTCCATCTTCATGACTAAGTGACGAGAGGAATCAGGCCAAACATGTTCTCCCTAAACCAGCGTGGTGCGGCGTGTAGTTTAAATTAGTTTCTAAATCCTGGAGGCCTTTGTTCTGCTGGAAAAATCAGGTAAACTGATGGTAATGAAGAGGAAGCCAAGAAGAGAGAGAGAGAGAGAGAGAGAGAGAGAGAGAGAGAGAGAGAGAGAGAGAGAGAGAGAGAGAAAGAGAGAGAGAGAGAGAAATACTGGCACCGCGCTCTCAGACATTTCAGCGTTTATCTCGACCACTTTCAACAAGCTGTAATGAAAATGAATTATGTTTTCAAGGCCATTTTCATGACTCCAGTGATAGTTAAACAAATACTCAATATTGTGAATGAAAAAATACAGTCATGCAATACAGACTAATCATATCTAAGGTCGTTGAATCAATATCGCCAATAGGAGGACAAAACGTTTCCAAACACGGCTCCTGGTTGTAGTGATAAATCGCAGACGCTCCACTTGATGTGTTATCGCCGTCAGCTGTCATACATCACGTCCCTTCCCGTTAACAATAAGTAGTTGGAGAGATTTTTTTTGTTCCTCACTTAAAGAAGAAGTTTCAATACAGCCATGGAGGCGCACCGAGTCAGAGAGAGAGAGAGAGAGAGAGAGAGAGAGAGAGAGAGAGAGAGAGAGAGAGAGAGAGAGAGAGAGAGAGCTTGTGTGTGTGTTCCCTTGTTACTGGTTCCTGTGTTGCTTCGCCGCTGGAAGAAGAAAAGCAGACATTCTTCCTCTTTGTGTTTACTTCCTTGAGCTGAGCCCGGGCAGGTCGATGGATGTAGAAAAATCTGGGACAGGGAGAAGGCTTGAGGCAATAGGGGAAGCATAACATGCCCTTGACATTCACTGATCCGTGGGTCTTGTTTATGTTTGGTTAAGAGCATGAAGCCCGGATTCCCAAGCGTTCTAGCGCCTTATCTCAGCAACTTCTAACAGGTTCTTGTGGACGTTGTTTGGGTTTTCAAGGGTGTTTTCATGGTTACAGTGATAGTTTAACAAGAATTTTGTATATTAATAAGAGAAATATCTTTGAAAACCAGACTAAGCATCTCTCATGGAAGTTATTTGGGTATTTAAGAGTGTTTTCATATTTATAATGAAAGTTTAATAAGAATGAAAATGATCGATATCTTTTAATATATCATACCGATATGATATCTTATCATATCGATAAGAGAAATATTTTTGAAAACTGACTAATGATCTCCGTGGGCTTTGAAAATAAACCTGATCGGAGAACAAAGCGTTTAAGAGTACTGTCCAAAGATCTTGACCTTTAAAGTGTGTTTCAAGTGTGGTCTTCTTAGGCAACTGATGAACGTGCAAGATGTGTGATAAGTGGAGGGGCATAACACACTTGATAAGTCATAGCGTCGCCACATCACATGGCGTCGATTAGAGCCACGAAAAGACCGCTACTTCTCCTACCAAGAAACTACCACGAGTCATAAGAACATAAAATAAATAAATAAATAAAATAAAATAAATGAATAAATAAACAAAATAAATAAAAAAGGTAAGCAACAAAAAATCATTAGACCTACACATGACGGTCCCTGTAGGAAACATACCTACCTATTTCTTCGTATAATTTCTATCCATAAATCTGTCTAACCTTCCTTTGAGGCTCCTTAATGGCCCGGCACTGACATCCTGATTACTGAGTCTGTTCCATTCATCTAACGGTCTATTTGAGAACTAATTTCTTCTCATCTCTCTCTCTCTCTCTCTCTCTCTCTCTCTCTCTCTCTCTCTCTCTCTCTCTCTCTCTCTCTCTCTCTCTCTCTCTCTCTCTCTCTCTCTCTCTCTCTCTCTCTCTCTCTCTCTCTCTCTCTCTCTCTCTCTCTCTCTCTCTCTCTCTCTCTCTCTCTCTCTCTCTCTCTCTCTCTCTCTCTCTCTCTCTCTCTCTCTCTCTCTCTCTCTCTCTCTCTCTTCCCGCCCTATTTATCAAGCTTGAACCCGTTATTTCTTATCCTATCCTGATTACTGACCCTGAGGACTGTTAAGTTATACCCTTGTTGCATCCCTTATATCACTTAAAGACCTCTATCTAATGCCCTCTTAGTCAGAACTGAAGAGCTGGTTGAGGGAGTGAGCGGCTGGTCATTATGAAACGCTTTTGCGCCGCATCTCCACTGATTTCAAAAGACTACTGTTGAAGCTATACGGATTTCTAAACGTGTTTTTTTTATGGTTCTTGTGAAAGATTAACGAAATTTCTATATTATCAACAGGAGAAACAGTTTTGAGAACCCGGCTAATCATCTCTGTGGCGTTTGATAAGAGTCGTGTTGAGGGAGCAAGGTGTTTGTGATAACGGGCGCTGTGAAGAGAGTGGGGAGCGATGCAGGGAGGGCGAGAGGATGCAACGCCCTCCAGTCAGCAACACCAGCTCCACCACCTACTGAATAACTAATATGGAGGCTGCCACACCGCCGGAGGTTATCAGGGGAGGGTGATTGTGTGGAAATGAAGGCTTCCGTTACCACCCCCACGACACACACACACACACACACACACACACACACACACACACACACACACACACACACACAAGGACAAGCTGTTTTCATGTTTGTACGTTTTTTCATTTTGTTTTTTGTTTCGTCACCCTGTCTGTTTACCCAGTCTGTTCTTTTTTTATTTTCCTTCTTTCCTTCTTTCTTTCTTTCTTTCTTTCTTTCTGTCTGTCTGTCTTTCTTTGTATTTGCTTCTCTATCTGTTCTCTCTGTGTCTGTTTGTCTGTTTGTCTGTTCTCTCTGTTTTGTCTGTTCTCTCTGTTTGTCTGTTCTCTCTTTTTGTCTCTGTTATCTCTGCCTGTCTGTGTGTCTGTTCGTCTCCCTTCCTCTCTCTCTCTCTCTCTCTCTCTCTCTCTCTCTCTCTCTCTCTCTCTCTCTCTCTCTCTCTCTTTCTCTTTCTCTCTGAAATAGACAGGAAAATAAGACGGATTCCTGGATCTCCCTCCGTCAGGAAAAACGCGGAAAAATAAATGTCTTGAGGGGAAACAAGACCCATTTTATCTTCTCGTGTGATTTACTTTTACCCGCCAAGTCATGGAACTGCGGGGGCACAGTGGCCCGTAGAAGATAGACGAGGAGGAGGAAGAGGGGGAGGAGGAGGAGGGAGGAGGAGGGAAAGGAGGAGGAGGAGGAGGAGGAGGAGGAGGAGGAGGAGGAGGAGGAGGAGGAAAAGAAAAAGAAGAAGAAGAAGAAGAAGAAGAAGAAGAAGAAGAAGAAGAAGAAGAAGAAGAGAGGTGGAGGAGGAGAAAGGCGACTTCGAATAGGAGAAATGAACGAAAGAGGATGCTGGAATGGTAAAAGGAGAAAGAGGCCCCATTGTATGAAAAGTAGTATGAGGGAAGCGAGAGCACAGTGCATGGATATGAATGCAAGGAATTACAGATAATATGAGTCCCGCAAGAAAGTGTGCCACAGATGGGTAAGGGAGAGGATGAGACGATGGAACATGTGATGCTGGAGTGTGAGAGGTATGAGCGAGGGAGAGGAGAGAGATGATGCAAGTGATTCTGACCGACTTTGGGCAAAAAAGAAATGAAAGAGTGGAGAAGACAGGAAGAGAATAAATGATGGTGCTGGGACTGTGTAGAGAGACGAATGAAAGGATGATTGAAGCAGTGAAGGAGTTCCTAGAGAGAATGTGATGGGCCAGATGTAGGGATAGATAGTATGGGGGATACTGTTCGTTCTCTGTTTGTTTGGTTTGTTTTTCCTCTACTGGAGTTGCTGGTCCAAAGGCCTGGCTCAGGAGCAATTCCGAGTCACATGTAGTATTAAGATCAATATTAAAATCGGCTTTCCTGTTGAGATGCCAATATATATATAGAGAGAAAGAAAAAAAAAATGTAAAATGGTAATTTGAAAAAAAAAAAAAAAAAGGCATCACTTTTGCTGTCGTTCCTTGAGCAGCTGTTGACTGCTGCAGGCTTTGTGGGGAAAGGCGCCGCGTATTGCACACCGTAAGGGAAAGAAAATATTTACTTGGTCTTTCTTGTGATTTACTTATTGTACCGTGAAAAATACAACTCATATGACAACCTTTCATAAATAACTTGTAGTTATGTGATAATGTACCTTAAGAGGAAAGGTGAATTACAAGAAAATACTTGTAAAAAATTATTTATTTATTTTTTTTCATGTAAGGGAGGCATTGGTCTGGGACAACAAAAAGAACGAAAAAAAAAAAAAACGCCCATTGAGATGCTGTTTCTTAGAGAAAGGTCAGAAGGATCATCCAAAACTGGAGGATAAGTGTCTTAAAACCTTCCTCTTGAAACAGTTTGTCATATGAAGGAGGAAATGCGGAAGCAGGCAAGGAGTTCCAGAGTTTACCAGAAAACGGATGAAAGACTGAGAATACTGGGTGGCTCTTGCATAAGAGTGGTGAGCAGAATAGGGTGAGAGAAAGTAGAAAGTCTTGTATATACAGCTAGGCTGTATATACACCAGAATCTCATGCACTTTATATTTCTGCCCGGAACCATGCCAAGTCTGTTCTCCAACTAGCCAAAAACTCCTTCATTAACAGAAAATGTCAAAACCTTTCAAGATCCAACTCCCCTCGTGATTTCTGGCATCTAGCCAAAAATATCTCCAATAACTTTGCTTCTTCTTCTTTCCCTCCTCTACTTCAACCAGATGGCACCACTGCTATCACATCTATTTCTAAAGCTGAACACTTTGCTCAAACCTTTGCTAAAAACTCTACCTTGGACGATTCTGGGCTTGTTCCTCCCTCTCCTCCACCCTCTGACTACTTCATGCCACGTATTAAAATTCTTCGCAATGATGTTTTCCATGCCCTCGCTGGCCTAAACCCTCGGAAGGCTTATGGACCTGATGGGGTCCCTCCTATTGTTCTCCAAAACTGTGCCTCCGTGCTTGCACCTTGCCTAGTCAAACTCTTTCAGCTCTGTCTGTCAACATCTACCTTCCCTTCTTGCTGGAAGTTTGCCTACATTCAACCTGTTCCTAAAAAGGGTGACCGTTCTAATCCCTCAAACTACCGTCCTATTGCTTTAATTTCCTGCCTATCTAAAGTTTTTGAGTCTATCCTCAACAGGAAGATTCTTAAACATCTATCACTTCACAACCTTCTATCTGATCGCCAGTATGGGTTCCGTCAAGGCCGCTCTACTGGTGATCTTCTGGCTTTTCCTTACTGAGTCTTGGTCATCCTCTTTTAGAGATTTTGGTGAAACTTTTGCTGTTGCCTTGGACATATCAAAAGCTTTTGATAGAGTCTGGCACAAAGCTTTGATTTCCAAACTACCCTCCTACGGTTTCTATCCTTCTCTCTGTAACTTCATCTCAAGTTTCCTTTCTGACCGTTCTATTGCTGCTGTGGTAGACGGTCACTGTTCTTCTCCTAAATCTATTAACAGTGGTGTTCCTCAGGGTTCTGTCCTGTCACCAACTCTCTTCTTATTATTCATTAATGATCTTCTAAACCAAACTTCTTGTCCTATCCACTCCTATGCTGATGATACCACCCTGCACTTTTCCACGTCTTTTCATAGACGTCCAACCCTTCAGGAGGTAAACATATCACGCAGGGAAGCCACAGAACGCCTGACTTCTGATCTTTCTAAAATTTCTGATTGGGGCAGAGCAAACTTGGTATTGTTCAATGCCTCAAAAAACTCAATTCCTCCATCTATCAACTCGACACAACCTTCCAGACAACTATCCCCTCTTCTTCAATGACACTCAACTGTCCCCCTCTTCTACACTGAACATCCTCGGTCTGTCCTTTACTTATAATCTGAACTGGAAACTTCACATCTCATCTCTAGCTAAAACAGCTTCTATGAAGTTAGGTGTTCTGAGACGTCTCCGCCAGTTTTTCTCACCCTCCCAGCTGCTAATTCTGTACAAGGGCCTTATCCGTCCATGTATGGAGTATGCTTCACATGTCTGTGGGGGTTCCACTCACACTGCTCTTCTAGACAGGGTGGAATCAAAAGCTTTTCGTCTCATCAACTCCTCTCCTCTAACTGACTGTCTTCAGCCTCTCTCTCACCGCCGCAATGTTGCATATCTAGCTGTCTTCTACCGCTATTTTCATGCTAACTGCTCTTCTGATCTTGCTAACTGCATGCCTCCCCTCCTTCCGCGGCCTCGCTGCACAAGACTTTCTTCTTTCTCTCACCCCTATTCTGTCCACCTCTCTAACGCAAGAGTTAACCAGTATTCTCAATCATTCATCCCTTTCTCTGGTAAAGTCTGGAACTCCCTGCCTGCTTCTGTATTTCCACCTTCCTATGACTTGACTTCCTTCAAGAGGGAGGTTTCAAGACACTTATCCACCAATTTTTGTCCACTGCTTTGACCCTTTTATGGGACTGGCATTTCAGTGGGCATATTTTTTTATTGGATTTTTGTTGCCCTTGGCCAGTGTCCTTCTTACATAAAAAAAAAAAAAAGGCTGCGGGAGTAGTGGTGGCATGCAGTTAGCAAGATCTGAAGACCAATTGGCGTGAAAATAGCGGTAGAAGATAGCACGGAATGCAAGTAAATTCATCTGTGCTGTATACTTCTCGCCTAGCTAAAAAGATTCTTTGACTATTTAACTTTCAAAATGGAGCATATCTTAACTTTCTTCCCTTTCGCGGAGATCTCCATTCTTGGAGATTTCAATGTGCGCCACCAGCTTTGGGTTTCCTCTCTCTTCATGAACTAAATTAGTGAACTAGCTTTTAACTTTGCTATCCTCCACGATCTACAGTAATTAGTGCAACACCATACTCGTTTTCCTGACCGTCTTGGAGATACGCCCAACATTCTTGATCATTTCCAAATCTCTAATCCTGCTTATGTTGTCACTCAATTTTCTCCGCTAAATTCCCCCGACCACAATCTCATATCTGTATCTTGTCCTATCGCTCCATACAAAAACGCGAACGTTGCAAAAGTAAATAAGGAAAGCTGAGGGGGTGTCATGACACTAAGAGTCTACACCAGAAGAACAGTCCAACCTAGGGATATTTGTGGTCCTCTCCCCAGACGGGGACTCCAAGGCTGGTGCAGGCTTGCGCCAGCCTCCGATGCACTCAGCTGCTGTGACTGCTGTGGGTTTTCCTGTTTCTGCTGGCATTCCTCGGGTAAGCAGTTGGTCTTTACGTAGTGTGTGATATTCTTTGTATTGAAATCCTCCTTAAAGTGGGTATTCTGTGTGTGCTTTGCGACTTCATTTGTTTCGGTTTCTTGAGTAATGTCCTACCTGCCGTTAGTCTCGGTGTCCTGCGTGACGCTGCGAGTCTCGGTTTCCTAGTGAGCGTCGTTATCCTCAGCCTCCTCTGCAGCGCCTGCAGGCTCGCGAGGCTCGGGCGGCCTCCTCGAGGGGGCAAGGGGGGCCTGTTGCTGTGAGGCAGCAGCCACTCTCTGGGGTCCGGCATCGGGCCGTATTCGTGCGTCTCCTGTGCCAAGAACCGCAGCTCGGCCGGGCTGGGCTCGTGACTACTTGGCGGGAAGGTGACGTGCGGGACTGGGTTCGCATCCCGCTTGTATCCTACGGGGTATACGGGAGGGGGAGGCGGTGTGTGTGTGTGTGTGTGTGTGTGTCTCTCTCTCTCTCTCTCTCTCTCTCTCTCTCTCTCTCTCTCTCTCTCTCTCTCTCTCTCTCTCTCTCTCTCTCTCTCTCTCTCTCTCTCTCTCTCTCTCTCTCTCTCTCTGTCTCTCTCTCTCTCTCTCTCTCTCTCTCTCTCTCTCTCTCTCTCTCTCTCTCTGGGAAAGAAACAAAGAAAACTGGAGGAAGGAGCTTTAGTAGAAATGAGAGAGAACTTACAGAAGAAAATGAAAAGTATCAGGTAACCTTCACAAAGAAGAACAGAATGCCCAGAATACAAAGAAAAGACAAATATTCGCAAATATTCGATGATCTTGAAGACATATGAGAGAAGAGCATGACTCAAAAAAAAGGACGGATATCGGGTTGTTTATTTTTTTTTTTATCTATTTATTTTTTTCCACACGTCACCTCTAAGCACTGGGTCCTTTTAATGTAATTTCCTTATTTGTTCGATTGTGTTAATTCTTCGCCTGTGATGTGTGCATGTTAAATAGTGCTTCTATCGAGTTTCAACAAAACTGCACGCACACTACGAACTTAAAAGATTTGTTTCTAATATTTAGTGGGTGTAAAATGTTGCTATTGATAAAGAATTCACAAGGTAACCGAATAAACATATGAGCAATACATGATAAGTGTTTAGATAATAAAATAATAATCAGTAGGAAGATAGTGTAGAGAAAAGGGAAACATTTCAGGCGATCTTTAAGTCTTCAATTTTCTCTCTGACGTTGACAAAGAAAAGACAGTCACCTGAAAAAATGTCAGATATCAGATGAACTAGAAAAAAAAGAAAGAAAAGAAAAAGAAAAAAAGGCTAAGGGAAGAATAGGCTAGAAAAGGACAATGCTCAAGCAACCTTTTAGTGGAAACCTTTCTGTCTGGCATGTATGAATAACCCGACAACTTCCTTCAACAAACAGACGCGAGGGAGGAAAAGTGAGGCGAGAACAGACCCGGAATTCCTGTACGTAGACAGAGCAGCCACGTAAATTTTGTGAGCAAAGAAAGAAAACTGCTGAAAAAAGGAAAAAAAAAACAACGGGGCCTGACATGGAAAATTTAAGGAAAAAAAAAAAAAAAAAACGAAAACTGCAGCAGAAAGGAAAGACTTGAATATTTTGAAAAATAAGAATCAGTAAAAAAAAAGAAACAGAAAACATAGTGTGTAGTATGTAAACCATTACTGCCAAAAAAAAAAAAAAAAAAAAAAATAGATTCCGTTAATTTTCAAAAGTTATTGGATTAGTCAACACCACATGCCTTGTGTAGTTATTGTGGTAATTCGTGCTCTCTAATTAGGCATCCTTGCACAGGTAGTAGCTAGTTCTTCATCTCTACCCCTAGATATAAACTCAGCTGTGCTTGAACCTAACTTAATCTTAACTAAACCACCACCATCACCACCATCACCAACAACAACAACAACAACAACAACAACAACAACAACAAGAACAAGGAGTACGTGTGTGTTTAGCGATGTTTGATTAGTGCAATATGATGAGAACAAATAAATAATTGTCTGCCTTGAACCTGTTAAGCAAAGGCAACATTGATTTATAGTATTAGATCTTTCAAAAATCTTATTAGATCTTATTCTGAAAAGCTTTGTTCTTTCATTAGCAATCTTTTCATAGGCCACATAGATGAGTAGTTGGGTTCTCATGGATGTTTTTTATTTTCTTTGATAACGTGTTCTGTGTTTTTCTGCGTCACGGCTTTATATAGATTTCTTAGTTTTGGAGTATTCGATGTAATCACCTTTTTATTTCTATTTTATTCCGTATTGTTGCTAGTGTGTTTGGTTATAATTACGTTCTGTTGCATTTAATCATCCGTTACATCGTAAATATTGCTCGTATATAACTTTTATATGGGCCATAAAATAAATTCTTAATAGCCTTTGTGTTTGAGTGGTTAATAAGATCTATATATTTATTTATCCATCTGTCTATCTACAGAATCTTTTGTGAAGCTATCAGTGACATCATGAAAGCACTCTTGAAAATATCACTGGCTTTCACTTGAACGTGTTAAAAGTACCTGGGATAAAGCGCCAAAACGTTTGACATTATGGACTTCAGTGTATTGCAAAGGAACGAAGCATTGGAAGGACAGAAGGTTAAAAGAACATTATAGATATTTTTGTCAAACTTGAGTGTCTAGGAAGGGGAAAACGATAATAGTTAGAAAGACGTAATATTGAGGGGAAGATGGAGAGGGAGGAGAGGTGAGGGGCAACTACCAGGAAGACGAGTGAAAGGGAAGGAAGCGAAAGGAAGGGAAAAGGAGTGAAGATGATAAGGGAGTAGAGGAAAGAAGGAAAAAAAAAAAAAATTGTTCTTAATCGCTCTGTATAAGGTAACTTGAGCCAAGGTCTTTAAAGTCTTCAGCAAACTCATGCATAACTAATAACTTCCTTAGGGTTAATATTGCACACACACACACACACACACACACACACACACACACACAAAGGTCCTCTCACGCATGGCTAAAAATATCCTAAGAGACAGAGAGGAAGGGAAGACAAAGCCTCACCCAATAACCAGGACATCTCAGGCTCCCAGGAACAGCACTCCCGGTGGCTCCTGGGTCGAGGAATTAATCTCCTTGTGAAAGAATAAGACGGGATGATGCTGGAGAGGGACACAGATGATCATTAATGAGCCCAGAGAGAGAGAGAGAGAGAGAGAGAGAGAGAGAGAGAGAGAGAGAGAGAGAGAGAGAGAGAGAGAGAGAGAGAGAATGTATTTCAATCATTCTTTCATTAATTTCCTACTCCTTTTCCTCTAATTATTTCCCTATTCCTTTTTCCTCTACTCCTCTCCTCATGTCCAGTTTTCTGACTCCATTTTCATGGCAAACAAGTATTTCTAGTTTATATTATGGATTCCGTGATTGTTCGCCTTTACTTCGGCTTGACAGTGTGCTGGGAGTAACGTCGAAGTACAGTGATAAGAGGAGGACGAGACAAAGCAACGAGGGGAACGAGAAGATATAGTGGTTAGGTAGAGCAGCACAAACAGAAGTCAGACAGAAGAGTGGCAGAGGGAGGAATCTGTTGGGAAAATGCTGCGTATGTGTAGAGGAGGCCACGTGGTTTGTGATTCTTTTCTCGACACTTCCTTCTCTCATTAACTGACTAATTAACTGCACTGATTAACTAACTAACTAACAGACTAACTGACTCAATGAATGATTATATAACTGACTGACCATCTAACTGACTGACTGACTGGCCAACTGACAAACTAATTATTGAGTAACTTAACTAACTGACTAACAAATAAACAAGCAAACGAACTGATTGACTGACTGACTGACTGACTGACTATCTATCTTTTTATTTATCTATCTATTTATCTATCTATCTATCTAGCAAGCAAAGAAAGAAAATGAAAGAAAGAAAGAAAAGAAAAATGAACTGATTAACCTATTCGCTCACTCACTCATAAGGATGCAGCGTTCTGATCTGTGAAGAACCTACCACCACCTATTAGCTAGCAGGACAAGAGAGCGAGGACGCGAGTGAGGGTAATGGATGCACATACGGCACCTATTGCAAAAAAAAAAAAAACAAATCTGAAAAGGCTGGCATACTTTCCCCACCTCCAATTACTCCCTCCCTGTATTGTGCGTTGATGAGATGCACCTTTGTACGCAGGGAGGGAGAGAGAGAGAGGGAGGGCGTTTTTTCTTCTCTGGTCAAAAAATTCTAGCGAACGTGTATTGACAGAGGCAGTCGATATAAGAAACGTGTTGTTTACTCGACCGGGTATTGACGCGGTGACGAGAGAGAGAGAGAGAGAGAGAGAGAGAGAGAGAGAGAGAGAGAGAGAGAGAGAGAGAGAGAGAGAGAGAGAACATTTGAACATTTATTTATAGCCACTAACAAAAATTACAAATAATGACAGTGAATAATAATGAAAAAGAAACGTGAATAGCCTTATTGAAACCGAACCTTTTCAGAGAGAGAGAGAGAGAGAGAGAGAGAGAGAGAGAGAGAGAGAGAGAGAGAGAGAGAGAGAGAGAGAGAGAGAGAGAATGATGACCTAAGGAATAATGGGGGAGGGAGAGGAAGGAAAAACTGGCTAAGCAGAAACAGGTGGAGGGCGGGGCGGTGAGGGCGGTCTAGTCGATAACAGTTATGCTCACGTTTGGTCTAACAAGGAACCTTCCTCAACTAGACGCAGGAGGAGGAAGGGGGAAGGTAAATGAGGGAGAGGAAAGGCAGGAGGAGGAAAGACGAGGAAAAGGAGGGAGAGTTGAAGGTAAAATTATGGAAATTGTGGAGCAGTGGAGACAGAGGAATAAAAAAAAAAAAAAAAAGAGATGGAAGGGGAAGCAAAACTGGAAAAAAAAAAAAAACTGGGAGGAGGGAGGAATGAAAGAAGTAAAATTCGAAAGAGAGAATGAAGAAAATACTTGGCAAGTTTCATGAGGATAATGACGGAGGGAAGAAAGAATGAGCTGAAAGATGAATGATAGGAAAAAAAAAAATGAGGAGGACGGCGAGAGGAGTGGGAAGGTAAAGGAAATAGGAAAAGTTTATTATCTTCATCATGCAAAATCTCAAAATGTGATGCGTAAATCTGGTTTTGTGGCGAGTAAATGCGAGTGAAATCTAAAAGTATAATTTGATTTTTCATTAAAACTAGAACAGTAAAATGAATTGCAGGCGACGGAACCAATAGGAAATTCATTAAATGCGAGGGAACGAACGTGCTGCAGGCCAGCGAATGGAAATAAAAATGTGTTGAGATTATAAAAAAGAATGAAAAAAAAAGAGGAAAGTCAAATTTTGCACCAATAAAGACAATTCCCCAAAACCTGCTCGCCTGAGAATTTAATCTTTTATGTAAATTGGATTGATTTGCAGACCTTTTTATCAATGTTTGTGTGTGTGTGTGTGTGTGTGTGTGTGTGTGTGTGTGTGTGTGCGTGTGTGTGTGTGTGTGTGTGTGTGAAAGGAGGGAAGGAAAAAAAAACTGTTGGACGGGAGAGCACGAACTTGTGTAGCGGTGGGTGTGAGAGTTATGGTGTGTGTGTGTGTGTGTGGGAGAGTGGATGTGGGAGGATGTGAGAGGGATGGCTTTTGGCAGAGGAAAAACGTGAAAAAAAACTAGGAAGAGAGAGAGAGAGAGAGAGAGAGAGAGAGAGAGAGAGAGAGAGAGAGAGAGAGAGAGAGAGAGATTCCCCCTAACACGCATACTCCTACACCCACCCACCCACCCGCATACACGCACGCACGCATACTTACATACACATCCATGCGCGCAAGAGAGAGAGAAGAAAGAGGGACGAAAGGATGGAGGAAAGGCGAAAGGGAGGGAAGATAATCGGCTTAATTAACAATACTTCCATCATGCAGTGTGAAGGAAGAGAGGAAGGCAATCAAACCGCTAATACAACGTCTGCTGTTATAAGAAAGACACAAACAAACGGTCTTTTCCAGGTTAAGTAGGTGCACGGAATATCCATTTCTGATCCTATGAGGCATCGTTTTCCTCAAATATCTCCTAAACTGGATCAATATGACACTGGCGCAGCTTGTTTAACACTGTCCCCTAATTCAGGACACCACGGTGCGTTGCCAAGTGTGTTTCATTAAGGAGTTAACTCTTGGCTCTCAAGGTGAAGCTGACAAGAGCCGAGAAGACATTCGGGCAAGGAAGGTTTTGCGTGACGAAGTTGTGACCATCTCTCCCGCAGTCCATTCTTCCCCTTCTTCCGTACTTGTTCTTATTTCTTATTCTGTATCTCCGACCGACCTTCCATTCTCTCTCTCTCTCTCTCTCTCTCTCTCTCTCTCTCTCTCTCTCTCTCTCTCTCTCTCTCTCTCTCTCTCTCTCTCTCTTTCTCTCTGGGAATCCCCTCTTCTGCTCAGTTAGCTTGTTTTCCAAATGGCTAGCTAGAGTTTGCTAAGATACACACTATGTGTGGTGCAAACTCCAGGAAGGAATCTGAAGGGTATCTTGCTGAGGGAGGAGCACAGGCTTTGCTAAGCAACTTGCAAGAAGGGTTGGAGTTAACTAGTAGTGACTTTGAGGAAAACGTCAGCGAATGACGGCGACACCGGCTATCAGAAAGTGATCAGTAAGAAGAGAAGGCGAGAAAAGATACGCCGGAGTGAGACAAGTGACAGCGAAGAGATAGTAAGTGACAAAAGGAAGAGAAATGACAATGTGAGGGACTACAGCAGTATTACAGCAACTGTGCGGGAGACTATTGAGGATGGTGAAATAGTTCGAAGCAGTCATGAAATGAATCCCACTAGAATGAATGACATGGATTATTTTATTAGGGAGACAACATCGTGAGTTTGAACCACTGCTTAAGAAGGGACGCAACCGAACATTTATAAGGGTAGCGGGCGAATAGGCAGTTATGGACTTAACAACCACTGGATTTAAGAATGTGAAAAAGATGGAGCTTGATGACTTGGAGAAATTTACTAAGGTGATGATACATCCATATGCGGTTGAGCTTAACACTGACTTTGTTCTGGACAATGAAAGAGTTGTGTGGCGAAAGTGTCATGAAGTTAAAGGTGTGAAGAAAAATCAGGTAGTTGCCTTGATAAGGAGTGATGTATTGCCACATAAGATCTTCATATGTAGAACAGGATATAAGAGAGCTTCTAAGTACATCATTCCCCGGTCATGTGTTTCAAATGTTGCAGATGGGGCCACTTTTTTTTTCTTTTTTATGTAGGAAGGACACTGGCCAAGAGCAACAAAAATCTAATAAAAAATGCCCACTGAAATGCCAGTCCCATAAAAGGGTCAAAGCAGTGGCCAAAAATTGATGAATAAGTGTCTTGAAACCTCCCTCTTGAAGGAATTCAAGTCATAGGAAGGTGGAAATACAGAAGCAGGAAGGGAGCTCTAGAGTTTACCAGAGAAAGGGATGAATGACTGAGAATACTGGTTAACTCTTGCGTTAGAGAGGTGGACAGAATAGGGGTGAGAGAAAGAAGAAAGTCTTGTGCAGCGAGGCCGCGGAAGGAGGGGAGGCATGCAGTTAGCAAGATCAAAAGAACAGTTAGCATGAAAATAGCGGTAGAAGACAGCTAGATATGCAACATTGCGGCGGTGAGAGAGAGGCTGAAGACAGTCAGTTAGAGGAGAGGAGTTGATGAGACGAAAAATTTTTGATTCCACCCTGTCTAGAAGAGCAGTATGAGTGGAACCCCCCAGACATGTGAAGCATACTCCATACATGAACGGATAAGGCCCTTGTACAGAGTAAGCAGCTGGGGGGGTGAGAAAAACTGGCGGAGACGTCTCAGAACACCTAACTTCATAGAAGCTGTTTTAGCTAGAGATGAGATGTGAAATTTCCAGTTCAGATTATAAGTAAAGGACAGACCGAGGATGTTCAGTGTAGAAGAGGGGGACAGTTGAGTGTCACTGAAGAAGAGGGGATAGTTGTCTGGAAGGTTGTGTCGAGTTGATAGATGGAGGAATTGAGTTTTTGAGGCATTGAACAATAACAAGTTTGCTCTGCCCCAATCAGAAATTTTGGAAAGATCAGAAGTCAGGCGTTCTGTGGCTTCCCTGCGTGATATGTTTACCTCCCGAAGGGTTGGACGTCTATGAAAAGACGTGGAAAAGTGCAGGGTGGTATCATCAGTGTAGGAGTGGATAGGACAAGAAGTTTGGTTTAGAAGATCATTAATGAATAATAAGAAGAGAGTGGGTGACAGGACAGAACCCTGAGGAACACCACTGTTAATAGATTTAGGAGAAGAACAGTGACCGTCTACCACAACAGCAATAGAACGGTCAGAAAGGAAATTTGAGATGAAGTTACAGAGAGAAGGATAGAAACCGTAGGAGGGTAGTTTGGAAATCAAAGCTTTGTGCCAGACTTTATCAAAAGCTTTTGATATGTCCAAGGCAACAGCAAAAGTTTCACCAAAATCTCTAAAAGAGGATGACCAAGACTCAGTAAGGAAAGCCAGAAGATCACTAGTAGAGCGGCCTTGACGGAACCCATACTGGCGATCAGATAGAAGGATGTGAAGTGATATATGTTTAAGAATCTTCCTGTTGAGGATAGATTCAAAAACTTTAGATAGGCAGGAAATTAAAGCAATAGGACGGTAGTTTGAGGGATTAGAACGGTCACCCTTTTTAAGAACAGGCTGAATGTAGGCAAACTTCCAGCAAGAAGGAAAGGTAGATGTTGACAGACAGAGCTGAAAGAGTTTGACTAGGCAAGGTGCAAGCACGGAGGCACAGTTTCGGAGAACAATAGGAGGGACCCCATCAGGTCCATAAGCCTTCCGAGGGTTTAGGCCAGCGAGGGCATGGAAAACATCATTGCGAAGAATTTTAATAGGTGGCATGAAGTAGTCAGAGGGTGGAGGAGAGGGAGGAACAAGCCCAGAATCGTCCAAGGTAGAGTTTTTAGCAAAGATTTGAGCAAAGTGTTCAGCTTTAGAAATAGATGTGATAGCAGTGGTGCCATCTGGTTGAAATAGAGGAGGGAAAGAAGAAGCAAAGTTATTGGAGATATTTTTGGCTAGATGCCAGAAATCACGAGGGGAGTTAGATCTTGAAAGGTTTTGACATTTTCTGTTAATGAAAGAGTTTTTGGCTAGTTGGAGAACAGACTTGGCATGGTTACGGGCAGAAATATAAAGTGCATGAGATTCTGGTGATGGAAGGCTTAAGTACCTTTTGTGGGCCACCTCTCTATCATGTATAGCACGAGAACAAGCTGTGTTAAACCAAGGTTTAGAAGGTTTAGGACGAGAAAAAGAGTGAGGAATGTATGCCTCCATGCCAGACACTATCACTTCTGTTATGCGCTCAGCACACAAAGACGGGTCTCTGGAAAATCAGCAAAATATCTCCTCAGGTCCCCCCAACTAGCAGAGGCAAAACGCCAGAGGCACCTTCGCTTAGGGGGATCCTGAGGAGGGATTGGAGTGATAGGACAAGATAAAGATATGAGATTGTGATCGGAGAAGCCCAACGGAAAAGAAAGGGTGACAGCATAAGCAGAAGGATTAGAGGTCAGGAAAAGGTCAAGAATGTTGGGCGTATCTCCAAGACGGTCAGGGATACGAGTAGGGTGTTGCACCAATTGCTCTAGGTCATGGAGGATAGCAAAGTTGTAGGCTAGTTCACCAGGATGGTCAGTGAAGGGAGAGGAAAGCCAAAGCTGGTGGTGAACATTGAAGTCTCCAAGAATGGAGATCTCTGCAAAAGGGAAGAGGGTCAGAATGTGCTCCACTTTGGAAGTTAAGTAGTCAAAGAATTTCTTATAGTCAGAGAAGTCAGGTGAGAGGTATACAGCACAGATAAATTTAGTATGAGAGTGACTCTGTAGTCGTAGCCAGATGGAGGAAAACTCGGAAGATTCAAGAGCGTGGGCACGAGAGCAGGTTAAGTCATTGCGCACATAAACGCAGCATCCAGCTTTGGATCGAAAATGAGGATAGAGAAAGTAGGAGGGAACAGAAAAGGGGCTAATGTCAGTTGCCTCAGACACCTGAGTTTCAGTGAGGAAAAGAAGATGAGGTTTAGAAGAGGAGAGGTGGTGTTCTACAGATTGAAAATTAGATCTTAGACCGCGAATGTTGAAGAAGTTAATGAAGAAAAAGTTAAGTTGGGTGTCAAGACACTTAGGGTCTGGCAGTGCCAAGATATGTTTCGTTGCAATTAATTATAGGAATAAACATCACTCGATTTAGAGTGGAAATCAAATCAGATTTGGATAAACAATACCTCCAAAATGTTGCAACTGTGAAGGACAAAATAATGATGTTTCGATCGGTTGTGGTAAAAGACGCAGGTAAATGGAAGGCAGTAGCAGCAACAACAGCAGCAAAATAATGTGAGGACATGGTACCAGCGCGAGCAACGAGACATCTAAAGCATTTTTTTGTTATCTTGCCCAGAATATGAAGAAATAAGGAAGAAGTCAATAATTTTGCGAAGACCATATAAAGAGCAAGAAGAAAATATTATAGGACAACCACTTTTTGGTGAACAAAGGATACAAGAAACCAAAGAAATAGTGTACGAGATGTGGAAGAAAAGAGAAAGCCGGCGGAAGAACTTAATGAACAGAGCAGAATAAAAAAGGCAAGAAACGACATGAGGGAAGCGCCGACACAAAGGCCAAGCTTCCTGACTTACACCTGACCTGAGACGTACGGAGAGCTGAGGTGGAGGCAACGCCCACGGAGAAAGCGTAGCAGAAAACGGTAGTGTGGAGTGACGTACTAGTACAGCGGACAGGGTGTGACGCTAACTCTACTCTTAAGGACGTTGGATCAGTTAATAAGGTAAATGACGAATCTAAAGTTTATGTAATGCTTATGTAACTTAAACGAGAATTTGTAACATTGAAGAAAGAAGTAGAGGAAAGTCACAAACAAGAAGTTCAAACACTTAAGAAACAAGTGGAGGTGTGCCAGAATGTAATAGCTGGCCTGCGTGGAGAACAGCATGTGCCAAGCAGCACAAGGCAAAGTTGGGTAGAAACACAGGTGTGGATGCTGGAAGGAGAGTGACTGTTAACTGGACTGGCATTGCTGAGGATAACAATTCTTTGATAATGAAAGAAAGTTGGAAAAGCAATCTCCTAGGTGTGAGGTGGGTAAAAAGGATGTAAGAGAAGAAATAACCTATAAGCTGGGCGATATTCCTGAGGAGTGGCATGATAGTGTGATGATGACAACCAAAGAAATAATGGAGGAATTTGTGAGCCGAAAAACGGGAATGAAACTTAAGGGACGAGGTGGAGAGTAATGGCGTCAGCATCCTTTCATGGAATGTTAACAGTTTACTTTGCAGGAGTGTTGACGTGCACACCTATGTTGTGCCACATGATGTGGAGGTTATCGGCTTGCAAGCAACGGGCACGGAGGATGGATGTTTGTTAAAACTTAATTATCAGTTAATAGACTCAGCAACACAAGAGGTTTGTTAACTTACGAGTATGTTCGGAACGATATACCAACAGAAGGTTCTAGCTCAACTGATTAATGGAACTGAATATATGTGTGTTCAAAATGCAACTAAATGTATTGTTAATATCCATGTTCATCTAAATACATACATAATACACAGGCTATGGGAAAGCGCTCTCCCAGGTAGGCGGCCTCCGGGATACCGTTGAGGCGGCCAGCCAGGAGAATGAGCTCTTCCTGCTAGGCGGCCCCCAGTGTGAAATGTGAGGGACACCGTGGAGGCGACCGGCCAGGGAAAAGCGCTCCCCCAGCTAGGTGGCTTCCGGGACACCGGTGAGGTGACCGGCCAGGAGGATGCGCTCCCCCTGCTGGGTGGCCATCAGTGTGCAAGGAGTGAAATAATGACCGGAGTCTTGCAGGACATTTCATGAACCAAGGATATGACCTAAGGAGGGATTCTTTCAGTTTATGACCCAAGGAGGGAATCTTCAAGTTTATGACCTAAGGAGGGATTTTCTTCAGTTTTTAATCCAAAAAGAATTTTTCTTTAGTTTATAACTCAAAAAGGATATCAGTTCCATTTGTTTCATTATCTTATGTAGTCAAACATCTCTTAGTTATTCACTGAATGTATTCTTGCAGAAATCTTTCATCTTTAAAGAAATTACCACTTTATAAATACAAACCAGTTCCAGATTAAGTATAACAACTTTATTACCGCATTATATTTGCGTTCTACTTCTCGATGATGTTATTTAGCGATATGTGAACACTCACATGAATTAACGCAATGATTTGTAGGTACCTAATAGTTGAAACAAGTTTGTATGCATGATATGCAGCAACTCTGTTCTTTACATTCATCTGTATGGGTTGCGCTCAACACAGAGACGTCATTCCTTTAGGTCAATCTTGACTAAATAATTTTACATAATCATTACTGAATGATGTTATCTTCTCTTTTAATCTAATTTTCTTTACTTTTTGTCCCATGACACTGGCACCGGGAATCATCGCCACAGTATCGTCCTCAGGTTCGAGCTGCTCCAGGCATTCACAGACGGATCTCTCCAGCCAGACGGCACAACGGGGTGTGATGTTTTCTCCCCTGATATCGAGCCGCCACCACAAGGCTGGGTCAGCCGCAGTCTGCTGCCTGTTTCCTCTAGCTCCACATTCTGCGAGTTGTATGGCATACTAGACGCAGTTAGCCTAATCTGCCAGCGTGGTCTTAATGTCTTGGTGATATGCGACTCCAAATCCGCCCTTCAGGCTATCTCTTCCCCTAACCCTACTTCATGTGTAGTACAACGCATTTTGTCATTCATGGCGTTAGTACACCAACGTGCCTTGTGCCTTGATCATCAATTTTTTATGGATTCCCTCACACATAGGCATAGCCCCACAGTGACACAGTGGACAGATTAGCTAAAGCTGCCTGTAGACTGCTACGTCGTGGTGCTGGTCCATCTCCCTCACTTTCTTGCTATTTGTCCAGGGTTCGTGCTGATGCTTTTCTCTCCACCAGCCAGCACAGAGACCGTCAACGAGCCCACAGCGTCTCTATCCAGCATTATGACGCCTCCTGTCATCACCACTACAAGTACCGGCGCCGGGGCCTTATAGTGAGGAGGCACAATTTGGTACCAGCCAAGCTACGTCTGGGCTACAAGCCGCTGTGGCAAGTCGCCTGTTTGGAGGACGAATACCACTTTACCTCGTGCCTGCTGTGTCACTCCTGCCGACAACACATTGGAACACTACTGCCTACACTGCCCACAGCTTGACGACCTGCTGCCTCGGGGACTTGCACTAAAAGACATCTGTCGCCACCTATTTGCGGTTAACACCCTAGGTTTGCACTGATGTCACCGCTATTTATTTTGTATAATATTCCATCCTTATAGCACTGTTTTGTGTGTGTCTGTGTGTTTGTGTGTGTGTGTGTGTGTGTGTGTGTGTGCGTGTGTGTGTGTGTGTGTGTGTGTGTGTTTGGGGGGGTTACGTTTGCTCTTTGTGACAAGTATTGATCAAATCAATGCATTGGACTAATGCCTTGTGAACAATAAATTGATAAAATAACATATTATAATTCTCTCTCTCTCTCTCTCTCTCTCTCTCTCTCTCTCTCTCTCTCTGTGTGTGTGTGTGTGTGTGTGTGTTTCTTGTACGTACAAGAGATATGAAGCCATGCACTTGTGAGATAATCCAAAAGTATACGCCGGTTATGGTTGGATAATTTATGCAAACGATCGTGATCGCAGTTCTACCTTGTATGATTGTTGTACGGTGCTTGGTGAGTGAAACGTGTTAATGTGGTAAATCAAGGGCATGTAGCAGTAGATTGTGTATCGCCACGTGCTGTGAAGGAAGGAATGCTTCATCGCTGTCGATCATGGCCTACATGCTACAATGGCGCAAAACAGTGGTTACAGGGATGGAGGTAAGAGGAAGGCATGTATGGAGGGAGGGGAAGACTGGGCTGGAGGGAGAGGTGGTTAAGTGATACACGTCACAACTTCGTCACGCAAAACCTTCCTTGTCCTAATGTCTACTCGGCTCTTGCCAGCTTCCCCTTGAAAGCCAAAAGTTAACTCCTTAATGAAACACACTTGACAATGCACTGTGGTGTCCTGAATTAGGGGACAGTGTTAAACAAGCTGTGCCAAAATGTCATATTGATTCAACAGGTTATTTAGAAGATATTTGCGAAAAACGATGCTTCATATGGTCTGAAACGAAAAGTAATTGTTGCTCTTCAGTAAGACGTGCCAATAAACCACAGTCTTAGTGGAGTTTGTTTCCATATACACCTCACCACACTTCTGCTTCTCTAAATACTATATCTTTTCTTCACCACCGAAGCAGCGCAATGATGTGTTGGTGGCTTAAGAACTAGTACTAATACTTCATAAAGCTTTGCGTCGTATTTCTGAAGTGCTTTGTTCTCCCATCAGGAATATTTTTAAGGCTCCAGAGATGGTTTATCGGCTTCCTATGGATCTCTTCTTTAATTTTATGGTGCAGAATCTTTGTTAAACTATCTTTATAATCATGAAAACATCCTTGAAAACCACAGTAACTACCACTAGAGATGGCGCGCCGAAATGTTTGACAATAACAATCGTTCGCATCGTCTTCTTGTCAGTGAGTCTCTGTTTTGTCTCATGGGTTGATTTGATTTGACTGACTGAGGAATAATGCATCATCTCATCGTTTCTTAAGTGTTTGTTGTTACTAGATAGGTAATAGGATGCAAACTCACCGCAGAGTATATTAGAATATAAACAATAATTCAATCAGCTAGTTAGGTTAAGATTTGCGTATCGTTATTCACTTATGTCCTTATTATCAGTAAGCTACGTTAGAGCAACAGAAGGGATATAGAAAAGTAGTTTGATCCTAATGTGGTGACTCAGTAAAGGCGTTCACTTCTCCAGTCTGTACATAAAAAGGAAACAATAATTTATGTGGTGATTAGAGAGGAATTAATTTCTTGAGCGTGCTCTGGATGGTGTAGGGGAAGATTATGAATATCAATTAATAACATTGAGCAGATTACAGAGGACAAAATTAATGATGAAAAGGAATATTTTAGTATGGGGGAAGCGATTACAGAGAGGAAATACTGATAAAATCTACGAATGAATGATCAAGGAGAATTTCCGCAGCTAAGCAAAGGAATAATTAAGCTGCTTATGATGATGAAATTACTTGTATTAACTGTTTCACTATGATTAAAATACTGTATACCATTTTCACAAACACCAATGAGAAGGAAAGAGGAATTAAAGCAATAGATTCTCCATTGTGTAGCAAGGGTAATGTTTAGAGGCGGCTGTGGAGCAAAAATATATCTCAAAGTGGCTCGTGATTAAGTCCCGCAGTCTCACAGGAACACCTCCCTCCTCGCCAAATAATGCAGTGTTTGCAGAGACTTAAAATCTAAAAGTTGTGTTGATTTGCCTGCACGAATATTGAGGAAGTTAAAGCGCCGAGAAGTAAAGCAAGTCTAGTTTGCTAAGGAGCTCTGAGATCTAAATTACAACTTCCTCCCCCCCCCCCCTCTCTCGCTCGTCTGGGAATACGGTCCCTGAACATTTGGTGCTGACTTGGAATAGATCACCAACTGGCAAAGAGGAGAGGAGAGAGATAGGAGAGATCTTTGTTCTGCAGTAGTGTGGAAGAGGCTGGTAGTGGACAAAATGGGAACTGTGGCTGCAGGAGTGAGGCGCCCCTGACGAAAAGTGGCAGGATACAGAAAGGTGCCGGAATACTTGAGGAGAGGAGGGTGTCAGCGCTGAGAGGACTGGAGTGTGTGACTGTAAAGGTGATATGAATGGACAGGTAGGGGAAGTGGGGGCTCTTGTGGGTCTTCCTGTTCAGGGAATCCGAGGAGCACTGGTCAGAATACTAGATAGATAGATAAATGGACAGATAGATAAACAGATATACAGACAGCCGGACAAGCAAACAGATAGATGGATAAGAAGATGGATAGATAAAACAGAGGTAGACTTTTAAAGATTACAAGAAATATAGTGCATCATAATTCAATAGATAACACAAATAGGAAGATATATTAATACATTATCAGATAAGCATTAGAAAAAAAAAGTGATGATGAACACTACTACTAAACAACAGAATATCGAGGCAAGGAAAGGAGGCAATACCTAGAAGCAGGAACAGATACAAAGATAGCATGGACAGAGAGAAGGAGATAAATATGTGGATATGGGAACGAATAAGTGGACAGAGAGAGAGAGAGAGAGAGAGAGAGAGAGAGAGAGAGAGAGAGAGAGAGAGAGAGAGAGAGAGAGAGAGAGAGAGAGAGAGAGAGAGAGGATCACAGAGGTCAGAAGTGGAAGGAGGAAGGACGTGGAAATAAAACGTTAGAAGATAAAAAGTTTCAGGAGCGATGTTACCTTGTAGAAGGTCAGAGACACGTCCTCGAAAAGTCGGAATGGAATCAAGGTGAAGAGCAAGGGAGGCGAGGACGCGCGGCCGGGAAAGGAAACTACAAAGAAAAGGGAAAAGACGAATAGTAAAGAAATTATAAAAGGAAACAAACGAATATGAAAAAAAAAAAAACTATTATAGGGATTTCAAAGATACAGCAATGCAGAGAGAGAGAGAGAGAGAGAGAGAGAGAGAGAGAGAGAGAGAGAGAGAGAGAGAGAGAAACTTGCCCCCAACTTCTTCCTAGTGCCATATTTGTGCACTTACCACTTAGATACGTAAATTCGTTTAAGTGTTTTTTCCTACTTAGTGAAGGGAGGCAGGCTGGTGTGACAAAGAGCAAGCTGCGTCATATCAACACTATTCCTTTAAAATTAAATGACTAAGCGGTCATAAAATTACCAATACGTGCTTATCCTTGGTCGTGCATTATTATTAACTCTCTTGTTTGTGTGTGAGATGAGTAATGAATACTGCGTCAAATCAACACCAGTCGTTTCAAATTAAATAGCTAAGCGGTCAGTATATTATCAATACGTCTTTATTTTCACTCTTGCATTTCTATAAACTGTCGTGTTTGTGTGTGAGATGAGTAATGGAGAGAGAGGAAAGGGCTGGGAGGAGTGAGGGACTAAGGTGAATGACGCATTGGGGTAGCGGAGGGAAGAGCGATCAGGGTGACATCAAGTAGCGGGCAGGAGCTATACGACAAATCCTTTGGCGGCGTTGTCCCACGTGCCATAAGTCACTGAAGGCCACGAGACTTTGTGCCCGTCATTACACAACACGATGGACGAGTATAGTGTAGTTTCGCCTGTTACATCTTGACATACAAGACTGCCTTCCATCTCTGACAACTAAAGACTGTGGGACGCTCCTCACTTATCGCTCGCGGCCTCTCTCTCTCTCTCTCTCTCTCTCTCTCTCTCTCTCTCTCTCTCTTGGACGCGTTGCCCGAGGGAGGAAGCTTTCCTTGAGGTCTTTCCTGTGCAGCTCGGCTTTGAATTCTAAGGTCGTCCCGTGGTGCTTGCATCTTGTATTGTCCTGGCGTTTGTTCCTGTGAGCTGATTGTTTGCCATCAACCTCTTTGTTTCCCTGGACTATTTTTGTCTCTGTATTTCCGCCCGGTCTTTTAAAGTCTCTGCTGCTGGCTGTGCTACGCTGTGTTAGGTTGACTTTAAAGTGTAGGAGAGAGAGATAACTTCTTTCTTGTCTAGTGTTTGACTTTTTTTTGTCTCTTTTGCAGGACTATGGTGAGGCTTCAGAAGTCGATACGCTGAGACTCCACTGGTAAGTGTTCAACTCGACAGTCTTCATTTCCACGTAGCTTAACAGTCGACATACTGCTACTGCTCTACACTTAATAACTTCTACTACTATTGGTGCTAATAATGATAAAACAGTGATCCTTTAAGAAAGATAATTTAGGCCTTGTTGCGTGTCAGTGGTGCTGCTTCACGCTGTGGGTGGAGGAGGAGGAGGGACGTTAGGAGAGGGAAGGTTGAGGAGGAAGGGCGTTAAGAGAGGCAGAAGAAGGAAAACGAGTAGGTATTAGAAGAGGCAGGATAGGAGGAGGAAAGGTCTTAAGTGGGTATTACGCTTGCATTCTCAGACGCTACCATCATACTGTTGAACGTTGGCTTGCCTCCTGTACATACGAGAAGCAACGCCAACAGTCGGCGGTAGGATCCAAAATGGCGCTTGATTGTGTTCTCATCTTGTAATATTATAGTACTTATTATAACGTTAGACCTCAAATCATTGAAATATATATAAAACACATGTTCATTATATAATCATGAAGGCTAGGGGAGTGAAAAATTGTTATAGAATCAGTTGAGGAGGTTCAGACATGTTTTGACTGTTACTCGCATTTTGCATCCATATCTCAAGCGTTCATTACAGAGAAAAGAATAGGATGGTGGAGAGATGCTGAGGTACCATTCATTGGGATAGTGTGGGACCTGTCAGCTTTCTAGGAAGTAAAATTCTTGAGAGTTTAAGAACCTTGAACAGGACGCCTCCTATGTCGGATGATCGAGTGTCGACTGTCAACGGAAATACTTTCTACTGTGATACCCGTTTTAGAAAGGACCAGGAAAAGGAGGAGGAGGAGGAGGAGGATGTGAGAGGGAAGAGGTAGGAGAGAAAGAGAATTGGTGTTAGAAAGGACCAGGAGGAGGAGGAGAGGGGGACGAGTAGGTGATAGGAGAGGCGCAGTATAGATGTAAATGTGATATAGAGGAGGACGACGACGACGACGAATAGATGTTACGAGAGAGGCGCGAGGAGGAGGAGGACGGCTGTTAGAAAAGACCAGGACCAGGAGGATGAGGAGGAGGAGGAGGAAGAGGTGTTAGAAGAGAGAGAAACGATAGGAGAAGTAAGTGTGTTCAATAGAGCCATGAGGAGGAGGAGCGATGAGCAGGATGAGGAGGTGCGTTTTGGAGGCAGGAGAGTGGCGGAGTGGGGCTGGCGAGCACTGAACAACATTTTGATGGTGTTTGGCTTCTCTCCTTGTTATGAGACTCGTTTGGTGCAGTGTCCAAGGATTATCATCACAGGTGGCGGCGCAGTAAGTGGTCATATTGACATTGGATGCTGCGGAATTGGCGATTACGTGGCGTTATCGTGGAAACCAGACCTGCATTCAACCATCACAACCCCCCACACAATCCCGTCAAACCCCGCCCCACCCTTCGTAACACAATGGCACATGCTAGTACTAAATATTATATACCATTAGAGGCTAGATCTGTTATGAGTAATTGTTATCGTTGCATTGTTACTTTATTCGTTGTTTTTACATAGCGAGATGTGTAACGTATATGAATGAACGGATGAGTGGCACACAAAGTATTTTGTTTGTAATTTTATTGTAACGCTGGTCAATAAACTACTACCACAGGCTACTACTATGTACTATTTACTAGCTACTAACTACTACTACTACTACTATGTGTGTGTGTGTAATTTTATTGTAACGGTGGTCAATAAACTACTACCACAGGCTACTACTATATACTATTTACTAGCTACTAACTACTACTACTGTGTGTGTGTGTGTGTGTGTTCAAATCCTGCTATGGGGAAAAAGTGTTCCGGTAAGAAGATTCAAGGATGACGTTTAGTGCCATGGGTATTATGTTAGGGAAATAAAAGACTTTCATAATAACTTGAATAATTTAATTTGTGTATAGAGTACAGCAGATGCCTTGAAACTCTCTCTCTCTCTCTCTCTCTCTCTCTCTCTCTCGCACAAATTTGGACACCACAGGCTGACTATACACACACACACACACACACACACACACACACACACGACAAACTCATTCACTTAATCACATTCGCTCACACTCCTCTCCATCGTCACCCAGCAAGACACTCGCAGTTGCTTCACCATCATCACCATCGTCAGCTGCATCTTCACCAGGCGCTGATCCCTCCACTGCTCCTTACCGTTCTCTCTGAGGAGAAAATAATTAGGCTAAGTTACTGTATTAAGTTACCGTATAAAAGACGCACCTGAAAGAAAAGACCCTAGCATGGCTCCAAGTCCCCCTCACCGAAGTGAGTATTAGCCCCTCAGAGGGGGGGGGTATCACAGTGGCCAGCTGCTCATTGTCGCCTGGTTCTGCGTGTGGTCATTAGTTAAGAAAAAATACTTATATGGTTAGTACCTACACCTGAAAAGCAACGGGTTTAGTACCTACACCTGAAAAGCAACGGGTTTAGCACCTACACCTGAAAAGCAACGGGTTTAGCACCTACACCTGAAAAGCAATGGGTTTAGCACCTACACCTGAAAAGCAACGGGTTTAGTACCTACACCTGAAAAGCAATGGGTTTACCACCTACACCTGAAAAGCAATGGGTTTAGCACCTACACCTGAAAAGCAACGGGTTTAGTACCTACACCTGAAAAGCAACGGGTTTAGTACCCACACCTGAAAAGCAACGGGTTTAGTACCTACACCTGAAAAGCAACGGGTTTAGTACCCACACCTGAAAAGCAACGGGTTTAGTACCCACACCTGAAAAGCAACGGGTTTAGTACCTACACCTGAAAAGCAACGGGTTTAGTACCCACACCTGAAAAGCAACGGGTTTAGTACCCACACCTGAAAAGCAACGGGTTTAGTACCCACACCTGAAAAGCAACGGGTTTAGTACCCACACCTGAAAAGCAACGGGTTTAGTACCTATACCTAAAATGCAACAGGTTAAAGGAAAGTACCTTCATTAGCTGCAGCGACCTCCAGAATGCCGTGTAGCCCAGTCTTCTACCATCACCACACTTAGATTTTTCTTCTCAAGTCAAACTTTGCCAAAAATCTTCTCAAGTCAAACTTTGCCGTGTCACGTGTCATCACTTCATCACACGCCCCCACACTCCAGGAATCTCCATTACCATCTCTGAAAAATTGAGTTTCATTCAGCGTGCAATGAAGTAATTTCGAACGACGCAATACAGACAGAACCACGTATAAAACCATAATACTAACCAAGGTGAACGGAAGACTCCTTTGCTTACTGTCCTCCATCCTGCACTCGTCCTCGCTGCCTCCGTGGTCTATACAAGGACTGTAGTCTGGAAAAAATCTACATAATGCTCGTTAATATATACCTGAAAGGGAATGCTCGTTAATTTGTACCTGAAAAGAAAGATGGGTTAGCAGCCTGGCACCCTATCGCCCTAACCCTAGGAAACAGCGGCTTTCCTTATCTGGTTCGACGGGGTGCTCCAGCGGTGCCCTTGTTGCGTGATGAACCTGTGCATGGTACTTACCTGCAAGAATAAGAAAATATTAACATGCATTTGTATAATGACTATACCATTATCAACGTGCATCTACAACTATTCAAGTCCAAGTAATTAAATAGGTTAGTTAAATAGGCTACGTAGATACTAGTCTAATCAACCGCAAACATTACTTACTCAGTGATGCGCGAGGTAAAAGACCGAGGAGATATAACATGGTGACGCACACTAAACGCACAATAACGCGCCGCAACGCCACACTCGAAACACCCACACGCAAACCATCGCCGAGCCGCAACACACTCGCAGAGCATCCACAAGTAAGCCACCGCGCCGCGACGCCACTCATGCCACCCTCCGCTCGCAGCCGCTTGGTACATGGTGACTGACGCCTTCACTGGTCGGCAAAGCATCCTAGGTTCGGTTTGCCTTCGAATCCATTACTGATTCCTCGACTAGAAAATGCATGTCTCATATTCTCACGATTTTCATCAATGTATAAGCTCAAGTAAAGTTTGCGTACCTTGATATGCATCTGTGTGTCTGACACGATGATGAAAATGACGAGAAATCAAGGCCAATACAGTGTCGTTGATCACAAGGAAGCTTACTTGATCCCTTTCGGATACACTTGCCGGCTTACACTCTCCTTCCCCCAATCCTTCCCCTACCTTTCACCTCAACCTCCCCTCCATGGTTCCCCAGAAGCCTGCCCCCCATTTCTCCCTCCACCAGTGCCCCCCGATATCCAAGCACTCGTTCATCACATCTCGAGTTCCTTTTCTTACAATATGAGCATGTCTCTAAGTCTGTGCCCATGCCAGCCAGTCAAAATGATGCTAGTAATCGCCTTTGTCGGAGGATTTCATTTAGCATTGAGGGTGAAGCAAGTCTTACGTATTCTGGCAAACTATCATTGGCTCGTTATCACCATCTTCATAATTATTGTAGTTTTCTATTATGTAATGTTGGAATGTATTATAAACATGCCGACAGAGTGTACTAGTATACTGACGGGGTAAAAGAAAGATCTGGATAAGGTAAAAGGCAAGAAACACGTCTGTATTGTAACAGAGATACTAGTCTCAACCCAGAGTCCCGCTCAGACAGCTTCATCTACCCACTGCACGAAGTCAACAGGCCAAACATGAGAATAAAAAGCCTTGTCATGATGTATTCAAAGCATCCACTCTATATATATCCCCACGTGTAATTTGTTTTCCGTCCACGTAAAGCCAGTTTCTCAGAATGATGGGAGGTTGGATAGGTCAGCGGGCAGCGTGTAGGTGACGGCCCTGGGCGAGGCTAGCGTCATGGGGTGATCAGGGTTTGGGGGGGCAAGTCTACTCTGTCTGCCCTCAGGCTGCTTCCTCTGTTGCTACCCCCATCATCGCCAACATCACCAACACCGCAACTTCCTCAACCATCACCACCACCACCACCACTATTATTACTGCTGCTGCTGCTGCTGCTGCTGCTGCTGCTGCTGCTGCTACTACTACTACTACTACTACTACTACTACAACAACAACAACAACAACAACAACAACAACAACAACAACAACAACAACAACAACAACAACAACAACAACAACTACTACTACTACTACTACTACTGCTACTACAACTACAACAACTACTACAACAACAACAACAACAACAACTACTACTACTACTACTACTACTACTACTACTACTACTACTACTACTACCACTACTACTACTACTACTACTTCTACTACTACTACTACCACTACTACTACTACTACTACTTCTACTATAACAACTACTGCTGCTGCTACATAATACTTATTAAATATTTACTGCTTCGTATCACATCCTCTTCACCTTTATAACCATAATGTTTAATGTTTATGATAATAATCATTCCTGATTATTGAGTCCCTTTAATTTATTTAATACTCTACCTGAGAACTAATTCCTTCTTCTTTATTAATTTGACTATCAAACTTGAACCCATTATTTCTTGTCCTATCCTAATTACTGATCCTGACAATTTTGATCGTCACCCTTGTTCTATCTCCTATATTACTTAAAGACCTCTATCAGATTCCTTCTTAACCTACACCTCTTTAAATTTGTATTCCTTAGAGAGACGTAGGTTAACTTATCTTGATTACTAACACTGAGAATTCTGCTTGCGTCATCTCGTATACCATTTCAAGATCCGTCTCAAACGGTTCAAGCTTGACAAAGTTAATTTAAAAAAGAAATGGAAAGGAAATGATTTTCGAATAAAGTGATATATTAATAGAATAGACTCAGTAATTAGGTTGTTAGTGCTGAATTATTAGGGAGCTTTGAAAAGAAAGTTGGAGAAATTTATGAATGAATATGACAGATGAAATAGGTGTAGGGATGATTGATAATAAGGACTGCCACGTGTAAGCCTGACATTCCCTTATTTTCTTATGTTCTTATGTGCTCTTCCTTTCCCCCTACCAACATCTATGCATTCCCTCCCCACGTGACCAAACTGCGCATCATCCATTGGACGACGCAGGGACTCCTCGCTTCGGTAGTTCGGTGAATCGAAGCTTCGGTGATTCGAACCTCAGGCGAGTCTTTTATCATTATGGTTCATTGATCGAAGGAAATTTTGGCTGGCACGTATCTTCCTTTTTTTTTTCTTTTCTTTTTCGTCGGTTCATCGCGAAATTATGTTGTTTTAGTCAGTCAGTCGTCATAATGTGAGTGTCTTTATCTCATCATTTATCTCTCTCTCTCTCTCTCTCTCTCTCTCTCTCTCTCTCTCTCTCTCTCTCTCTCTCTCTCAGATGTTATTGATTTCCGTACTTACCAACGTGGTCTATCTCGTTTCCAAGCCCTGTCCATCCCTGGTCGTCTCCCTCATCTCTCTCTCTCTCTCTCTCTCTCTCTCTCTCTCTCTCTCTCTCTCTCTCTCTCTCTCTCTCTCTCTCTCTCTCTCATGCAGATCTCTTTTCTCCTTTCGCGGATGCCTTTCTCTCATATTCAAATCCATGGGAAGGGAAAGCGTGGAGGCGCGTCGCTCAAGTGTTTATCGATGTATCCGTTTTGAGTCGGATTGAGGCGCCGGCCGCTGGGGGATGTTTACTGGGTATACGCTCTTGAGGACGCTGGATTCATGATATTCGCGCATTTTGCTGGAAGTGCTTCGGAGAGTGTTCATATTTTGGGAATTCGTTGGGAATGTTTTGAAGTGTGTTCATATTTTGCGAGTTTCATTGTTTGTGCTTCGGAGAGTGTTCATTTCACGAGATTCGTTTGTTGGGAGTGTTTCGAAGCGTGTTCATGTTTCGTAAGACGTTGGAAGTGTTCTGAAGCGTGTTCATATTCGTGAGTTTCGTTTGTTGGGAGTGTTTCGAAGCATGTTCATATTTCGCGCGTTTCGTCTCAGTGTGTGTGTGTGTGTGTGTGTGTTCATTTTTTTTTTGTGCAGTAAACCTGACGACGTGTTTTTTTTTTTATTTCATATTTGTTCGTACCGCGTTGTTCAATTTTCGACCCATTGCACGGCGTCCTTTTGAAATACTAAATAAAAACACGACACATTTTATGCGGAAAGGTCTCGGGACATCAAAGGGCTGTCGGGGTCGCAGGGTCGCCGCCCCCCTTGGCTGATCTTCGCCTTGATGCTGCAGATAATGCATCGTCCTTTTGTTGCGCCGTTCAAGGACGTTATAGATTTTACGATTTTACTTATTCATCTTAATATTTGCAAACGCGTGGAGGTTCTGTGAGATGAGAATTTCCATGGCGCCGGTTTTTTCGTGTAAGTGGAGGGACGGAATACTTACAACTACTGGTGTGAAGTACATTGAACGAGGAGCTTTGTAAATGACTGGCAGACACGCGCACTAACACCGGTGATCCAGAAAGTAAAGAACTCTTTTTCTTTCTCTCCTTATGATTGATATAAAAACCTCTCACACCGAACTAATAGAATACATTGTGTGTATGTTTGCATCCTTCACTCTTCCTTTCATCATCTCTCTCGGCGCAAGACCAGACAGCCGAGGATACACAGTGACCATGTAAAATCTCCGAACATGTACACTAAGATAAAAATTCAGTGTCTAGCCAGCCAACCACACAGTGACTCCCAGTAGCATCAGTGTAGCAATATAAACTTTCGAACTTAACGAATGAAACACACATTTTTATACGTCAACTCGTGAAGGCTCTGTTCCAGGCCACTAAGTTTCTCAAGCCATTAGTTATTTTTCAGGAAAGTCTGGTTTAACATGAACACAACATTTCGTTTCCATTTGGAAGGAGTTGATTATTATACATTAATGTAAAACGGAAGATCTTCAGCGGGTTAAAAGTCAGTATTCGCAAAGTTTTCGTCACACTGCTTGTGACGCGCTCGTTGGAATCATTAGAGTATTCAAGGAATTTTTTTCTTTTTTCATGATTCTAGTGATAGTTTAACAAGGATCATGTACTGTCAATGAGAAATGTACCGAAGTAGACATCTCTATGGTCTTTGAATATGACCCTGATGAAAGTTTTCAAAGATGTTTTCAAGACTTTACCAGTAGTTCATCAAGAATTATATACTATTAAGGGAAAATATGTACTTAAGAACCCGAGAGACCATTTCTGTGGCTTTTGAAAACAATCTTAGTAAGAGAACAATGTGTTTAAGAATACGAACCAAAATGTCTTCTCGGAATGCCCCCGGAAACCTCCTAAGGACCGGACATTCTTCTGGGAATAGGAGAAACTGTCCCTCTTACCAATGCAGCCTCACACGTGCCACCAACACAGGTGAACGTCCAGTCCTTCAATATTAATATAAAAACAGAAGAAAGAAACCGAGGAAGCCGTGCAGCAAAATTCCAGTGTTCAGGTTCGTCAGCTGCGCACGGAAGCGTTGCCATAGAGAGCTTTTGAGGTCTCTGGTTTAGACTTGGCAGGAAACCATGTACTTGTGAAGGTGCTGAGCTTTTGATATGGGATGTCTATTGCTTCTTTTTATATCCGTTCCAGACTGACAATAGTAATACGTTTCGAATGCAATAGATGATTCGTTATGCAATATTCTATGCGATATTTAACTGCTTTAAACCTTACGCTCTCAAAACATTGTCCGATTGAATAGATTAGATAAGTGTTTGAATTGTGTTGTGAAAAAAAGACAGATGATGAAGCACATCTTTTTTTCACGTTTCAAGGAACAGTCTACTTCAGATAGGAAATAAATAAAGATGTGTCATCCTGCTTATTTTCACCAATACAATCCACTAATTTCGTCCTATTAGCACCCTTATACACACACACACACACACACACACACACACACACACACACACACACATACATACATACACAAACCTCACTATCAACCTGACCTAGAGAACCTGAGAAACCGGAGAATGAAAACAGGTGCGATATAAGGTTTTGGTCTGGCGTTGCTTCGGGGAGCGGGGAGACAGTGGCGTTGCTTCGGGGAGCGGGGAGACAGTGGCGCAGTAGTGATGCGGTGTTACGTGTTGGTGGGAGGTCAAAACAAGCTTGAAGGTGTTCCAGCCGTGTATCGTTTTTGTTTTCCTGTGCGGGGTGCTTCCAGTTAGCAATAGAAGTTTAGAAGTGCCGTGAAGGGCGTGTAAAGTGTCTCGTTAGCAGCGTCTTTTTGTTATTGTTAGAGTGGCGATGAGGGAGAATATACGCGTGTGTGTGTGTGTGTGTGTGTGTGTGTGTGTGTGTGTGTTTGCTTTCCTGCTTTCTTTCTCTCTCCTGTTTATCTTTCAATTAGCATTGTATTTTCTTTGTCTGTCTGTCCTCATTCATCTCTTTTGTCTGTCTACCCTCCCGTCTTCCCGTCTCCGTGTATCCTTCTTTCTTCTTTTTGTCTATTTATTTATCTGTCTGTCTTCCTGTCTTTTTGCCATTGTGTCAGTCTCTTCTCATTTGTCCATTTTTCTTGTCTTTCTGCAGTATTACCCGTCAGCCCGTCTGTCTGTTTTGTCTGTCTGTGTATCTATGTATCTGTCTCTTATCTTTACTTATCTCTGTCTGTTTACGATCCTGTCTCTACTCTCTCGTCTGGCTGTGTGATCGTGTATGTGTATGTTTGATTCTCCTTATTCCTTTATCTGTCTGTGTCTGTGTATAATGCTTGCCTGTCTCTTTCTCTACCTGTCTATGTCTGTGGCTATGCGTCTATGTGTGTGTATCTATGTGTGTGTCTATCCTTCTTCCTTTACCTGTCTGTGTCTGTTTGTCTGTCTGCCTCACCTGTCAAGACAAGCCAATCATGGAGCGAAAACACAAGAAGTGGCTTTTATCAGGGCGGTGTTGGAGGGCAGGTGTGGGTGAGTGGGAGGGACGCAGGTGTGCCTTCACTGCAAGGTGGAGGGAGGAGAGGTGCTGCAGACAGGTGTTTTCTCTCTTTTCTCTCTCTCTTTTCCCTCATCCTCTCCCATTTTTCTATTTCCTTTTTACTTCGCTCCTCCCTGCGTCCTCGTTTTCCCACCTTCCTTCGTCCACTTCTCCCTTCCGTTCGTTTCTCCTCATCACAGATTCAGTTATATAATCCTTTCCCCCTCTTCAATTTGTTTCTTTCCATTTCGTTTGGTCCTTTTTTCCCTTTCTTTCCATTTTCTTTTTATCCTTCTGGTCGTCGCCTTTCGTTCCTTCCTATCTGAATTGAATTTCTTGTTTTCCGTCCCTTCGCAAACTGTTTCTCCTTGTCTGTATGTTTGTTCGTTGGTTTTCAGGGCAGTTAGCATGTTTTATTGGCGTCTTTTCCTCCTCCCCTTCCATCTCCCTTCTTTATTCAGCGTGTGTCTGTTCTCGTTTCTCTCCATCGCTCCGTTTATTTCGCCATTTGCTCCCCATTGTTTCGCTTATTTCCGTTTGCATTCAGAGCTCGGGGGCGTCTTTCCTCTCTCTCTCTCTCTCTCTCTCTCTCTCTCTCTCTCTCTCTCTCTCTCTCTCTGCCGGTTGCTTTCTTTTTTTTTGTTTTTTTTTCCGTCAAAAATATGTTTTCACACTTTTTAAAATTTCAGCTGTATATTCTTTACGAGATTATATTATGAATTCATTTTTTAGTTCATTAACTGTCATTTTTTCTTTTTCCTTTTTTCTTTTCTTTCTTTCTTTTTTTTTTTTTTTTCTTTCTTTCTTTTTTTTTTTTTTTTTTTTTACAGGAAACAGCTGCTGTTGAATATGCCTTTACGTCACACTCTTCTTAATATCCTCGCGTTTGAAGGTCGGCCAGAAAGGGAATAGGAGTGCTGTGCCCCAAAGCTACAGGTAAATACACACGAATCCACTTCCAGCACACGTCCAAGTCTACACCATCAGCCTCACTCCGGCCCGCTCCTGTCCCTCCAGCATTTCCATCCATCTTCACCAAGGGGACTTTTCACCAGCTTCTGTATGTGTGTGTCTGGCTGTCTGTCTGTCTGTCTACGTTCCATGCTTCTCTCTCTCTCTCTCTCTCTCTCTCTCTCTTGCCCTTTGTTCCTCATTTCCTCCTGTTCTTGTTCTCATACATTTATCTTTCTTTTTGCTTTACCAACGTGATTTATCTGTTTATCTTTCATTTCTCTGTTCATTCATCCCTTCCTTTATTTCTATATTCCTGTGTGTGTGTGTTTCGCACATACTCACTCTTCACCAACTTCGCCGGTCTGTTTACCTTCCATTCCTCTCCCTTCCTCTTCCTCTTCCTCTCTCTCATACTCATCTCCTCTTCACCAACTTTGTCCATCTTTTCATCTCCCATTCATCTTTTCGTTTATCTCTTTCTTCCTTCCTTTTTGCTTCTTCCTGTTTTTCATGTCTCCCTTCCTTCCTTTCTCATTTTTCCTATTCTCAGCTCGCATACTCATCTGTTCTTTACTATCTTTGTATATTCTTCACTCATTTTCACTTCTTCCTTCCTCCCTTTCCTC
The DNA here is from genome assembly GCF_035594125.1 of Scylla paramamosain. NCBI lineage: Eukaryota > Metazoa > Arthropoda > Malacostraca > Decapoda > Portunidae > Scylla > Scylla paramamosain. The sequence continues at coordinate 28,916,205 of NC_087156.1, read as the reverse complement.
ATTCCTCCTTCCCTTCCTTCTTCCTTTCTTTCCGTTCTCAGTTCACATACCTACTCTTCACTAACTTCGCTTCTCTGTCTATGTATTCTTCATCTCTCACCCTCCCTTCCTCCCTTCCTTCCTCCAGTCCTTTCCCCTTCTGTTTCTCACACTTCTCCCTCACTCTTCTCCTCCCTCCTGTCTTCCCTCCCATCCTCCTGCTTCTGTTCCTCTCTTCTCTCTCTCTCTCCCTTCCTTCCTCCCGTTCCCGTCCTTCTGCTCTCGCCTACAAACACAGGGATAGTCGATGGCTGAGGGGTGAGAGGGCCGAGTTGTGCCCTCGTTGGGTGACTACTGAGGACGCTTCTCGGAACTTTGGATGTGAATACAAACTTGACAGTTTCTGTAGGGCCTTTGTTACTCCTGAGAATAAAGTGAGACCCGATTTTGATACTTTTACGGGGTGGGGTGTGTTTTTACTTATTTATCTATTTATTTTTTTTATAATATTAATAGATTCTGGAAATAAACTGGCTTCTGATTTTGAAACTCTCATTCTGTTCTACTTTTCTTTCGGGGGGGAGTGGTAAGTTAGCAAGGTTTTGGTATGTTTGATTTTTGTTCTTTGTTCCCTTCGCCTGCTTCCTTTACACGCAAAGGAATAAAGACTGGGTAGTAACTGTAAGCATCCACGTTTAGCGGGGTGGCGTACGGCTGTAGATAAGCCAGTAGAACTTAGTAGCGTCTTATATTTTTAAGTATGCTTTCCTTTATTTACCAGGGGCCAGTGTGGCGGTACAAGGCAGAGAGGTCTTGTCGCTGCTGCTTCAGACGTGTTGGGTGTCCGGTGAGTACGCTTCCTGGAGAATCGCTTGCAGAGGAGGTCAAGGGTAGAGAAAGCCTGTAAAGAGTGAAAAAGGTGTTAAGGCTGTTTCGATTTTAGGAGTGGTGAGGCTGAATTAGTGTGGAGTTTGGTAGGTGATGGTAACATTCAGCAGAGCGAACAGCGGTGCGTTGACAACATACAAACCTCAACATTGACAGCGGATTAACCCTTATAGACCGGATGATCTCTTGGAACTTCATAAAACAGTCAATTTTAAGTCAAAATTATGTGAAATTAAAAACTTTTCCGCCAAGGATTTTAACGGACAATACGTAACGCACTGATTTTAAGAGAACACCCTCCTCCCCACCCCAAAAAAAAAAAAAAATTAAAATCATGCAATCGTATATTCAGTATTACTGTAAAGAGGGAGGATGATTTAGAGTTTACAGAAGATATTAACAAGTGCAAGAGACGTGAGGTTGAGCGGTAGGAGGAGCCAGGGAGGATAGAGGACAGAGGACAGAGGTGGCTAGGCGCGGGTATAAGTGGGAAGCGGCGTGTCTTGGTGACGGCCAGGAGTGAGGGTGAGGTGGCATGAGGGTGATCGATCAGGTCATACCAAGAACCTCTCGACGCCCTCAGCCTTGTCAGGAAGGTCTTACAAGAAGACTGGAGAGGGGAGAGACAAGCGCAAGTGAGCATGTGATTTTGGAAGATGAACTAAAGGAAGATTCATTGCTAAAACCTCTCATTTTGCTCGTTTAGTACATCACATACTCCGTTACATCACATACTCCGTTACGTTGTCCACTACATACTCGTGGACGTTTACACCATGCTACTCATTAATAAGCTTAATCACTAACACTGATTTCCTACCGTCATAGAGAGAAAGAGAGAAAGAAAATACTTGTCTGCATCCTTAAACGTTTTGGCGCAGGATCTAATGGACATTAGTACAGTTTTCACGGATGTTTTCATGATTCTAGTGATGATTTAACAAGACTTTGCATCATCAGTGAGATGAAATACCCATGAGAAATAGACTAAACACCTCAAATAGTTCTGATGAGAGAACCAAGTGTTTAAGAATACAATTAGAATGTTATGCCTGAGTAAGTGCGGCTATCTTTTATTCATTCAAGACAAAGCAGCAAAGTACGGGAAGAGAGGAAGGAAGGTAGAGAGAGGAAAATGAAAAAAAAAAAAAAAAAGTAAACAAGTGCAGGTTAACGGTGGTGGACAGGCCTTTACTATATTTGGCGGTGGTATTCGTTGTGTATTTACGAAGGGGCGTCAGGATGGGCGGCTACGACCTTCCCGTGTGGACCGCTTGATAACTGCCCTCGTACATTTTGCATTGAGCCTCGCCACCTTCCTCTGTCACACGAGCAAGACTCTCAAACAGATTTATTGCAGTATTATTTAACAATTCTTCAAAAGCGAATAAATGATAGGATGGGTTGTTCCTCTGTCACATGAAGAGCAATCTCCGACAAACCAAGGGAGTTATTTAACACTACGTTCTCTCATAAGGATTGTTCTTCAGAGGCTACACAGATGATTAGCTGGGTTCTCATGAATCTTTGTTCCCCTTATAGACTGTCACTAGTCATGAAAACACTCTTAGAAACTTGGGTATAAATGCTGCAACGTTTAGGAATATGAGCACCAAGGCCTCACACGGAACCTGCTAACCCTTCTAACCTCCCAATCTCCCGTACCCACGCTGCTCCAACCGTGAGCCCGCTCTTCACGCTGCTCTTTGGCCTTGCATAATTTTACATCTCTGGTTCGAGGAAGAGTCACTACTAGTGTCCGGGAAAAGCTTCTTCTGCTAACCATTCCCGAGTGTCGCGCTAAGAGGCTGCACACAGGGCAAGGCTGAATACACGCGGTCAGCGGTGAGTCTGCAACTTATAAATATAATCTCCCAGGGACACGACGCCCGTCTCAGTGCGCCTCGTGTACTGGGACGCCCTGGTGCCCTGAACACGGGACTGCAGCGCTTCTTGTGGCTTATTCAGCATCTCCTTTGGTTTGCTGTGTGTCTGTTTGCCCCCTGTCTTCCTCCGTGTCTCCGTGCCTCCTTCCCTCCCCCTGCTCGCCAGCCTCAATAAGTACTCAAACTTGATGAGGGAGGCTCTTGATGTAGGTAAATTAGCTCATCATGACGCCGCTGTGTGTGTGTGTGTGTGTGTCTGTGTGATGAAGAGATTATCGTTGGGTTGTTCCCTCCCTGGGCGTCACGAGGCTTCAGTACCAGTCAAGTGCTTCGCCAATAACTACCGTCTCGCGTTAATGGGTCAAGTATGCACGAGCTCCTTTGCCCACAATTACTTGTTAGAGGTTCAAAAATGCGCCGATAGATGGCAGTGTAGTCGCCAAACTAGTTCGAAACTTTGCCAATAGATGGCGACGTTACACAAATAGTTTCGACATCAGCCGAAAGATGGCGCTGCAGTTTTCAAAACAGTTTGTAACCTTGGCAATAGAGGGCGGTGTTACCCATTCTGATAACGTATATCACGTGTAGATGGCGGAAGCTTCTTATTTATGTACAGGAATTCAACCGTGAGTTTCCCGTCTCCATGGAGCGAACAAGCCTAGTGATCATCCCGTTATATTCGGAAGATCATCACGCCAAGATAACCGTAGCAGCAGTGGTCGTGGTATTAGTATTAGTAGTAGTAGTAGAAAAACAAGAAAAACAAGAACAAGAACAAATAGAACAAGAAGGACACGGAAATCATCATCATAGCGATAGTAATGACTGGTGGTGGTGGTGGTGGTGACTACAATTCCTGCTTCCATGAACATTATATTCTTGGGCATATTAAGTTTTCTGTGTAACATTAAAGGCTAATGATATACTGCATACCTTGCAGACACACACACACATACACACACACACACACATGATGAGATGAGGCAGGTATTTCATTTATCACAACTTCCCTCTAGCTCAAAACATTTACATCTGCATTTGCATCTCATGACTTTTCCCGTCGGAGCCAAACGTTTCCTTTTTTAACCTTTCCACCGATATTTGACACGTCTCTCCCTAATCATGAATCACCCTAATACATTTCATTATATTGCACAGCCGTGATAGTGTGGTACTAGATTGCAAGGTGCCATCGTGGAAGTGAGTGACTGTATGTAGATGTCTTCGTTGTCCATGATCTAAGAAGGCCTCAGCGTGTGGCTTCGTGCTGGTCTCCGTCTGTATATACTGGCAATTTTAAAAACGTAAGAAAATAAGGGAAGCTTCAAGTGGGCGTCAGATCTAAATGTGGCAGTCCCTGTACGAAACATATCTATCTATTTAAAGCAATCACATTATTGAACACTCCATTCATTTAATCTTTCCTCCTTTCTTCTAAATGCTTGTAAAGATATTGTACAGTGATCTTAATGTTATGAACTGTTTCATGTCGCTGGGAAATAATCAGGTGGCGGAGATCAATAACTTTTGCTTCTCCTGCGTCCGTTACTTGACTACCTACCTCAGCACACACACACACACACACACACTAAAAGATTATGAACGAATACCATAAAAAAAAGACAAGAAAAAAAAAAAAAGAAAAGGGAAAAAGTTGATGAAAACGAAGCCATTTTTACGAGGAATGGAGGCACGCTGAATATGGAAATAATGATAATAAAAAATTCAGTGTAAAGGAAAAAAATAAGAGAGCAAAGCGCCTGTGCATGAATTTAAAATCTCGCCTTTTTGTTCTTTTTCCTCTTCCTGTTTTTTTTTTTTTTTCGGCGAGCGAGGAGTCGCAAGACTGGAGTGAAGGGAGAAGCTGAATGGAATGAGGAGGGCATAGATGAGCAAGGCAGAAGCGGATCTGTTGAATGCAATGAGCAGGACGAAGGGGAAAAATATGGCTGAGGTTTGAAAGTAGAGGGAGGGAGAAGAAAATGAGCTCTCTCTCTCTCTCTCTCTCTCTCTCTCTCTCTCTCTCTCTCTCTCTCTCTCTCTCTCTCTCTCTCTCTCTCTCTCTCTATCTATCTATCTATCTATCCATCTCTATCTATCTGACTACCAATCCATCTATCTGTCAATCTAGTATCTACCATCCACTTATCCATCTCTGTCTATCTATTTTTATCTATCTATCTGTCTGTCTGTCAGTCTAAATACATGCACACATATCTATCCCTCATAACCGTCACCTAATTTAATCTAACCTGAAGTGACTAAGCACCACCGCATCATCAGGCAACGCTGACCACCTGACACATAGTCACTCGCTGAGCCACTGCTAGGTGGGATGGCGGGCGTCATGGATGTGGATCGCCTAGCTCACCCTCAGGCAGAAAGTGTTCCCCCATCTCCCCCCAAGTAAACACATCTTTCACCAAGGAACCCACCATGGCAATCAGCACCTGGCCCAGCGCTGATCTAAAAACTGATAGCCAAAAAAAAAAAAAAAAAAAAAAAAAAAAAAAAAAAAAAAAATAGGGAAGGAGTTAATATGACATGACCTTTTTTTTTATTTTATTTTTTTATGTCATAGAGGTCAGCCAAGAGCAAGAATATCATTGGGGGTTTTCAAAGGTATTTCATGATTAGAGTAAAAGCTTGAAAAGAAATCTACAACATCAAAGGGAAAAGATTCTCACTTATCTGAATGAGAGAAGAGAGTTTAAGAATACAATCCATTGCCTTTTGGATTCCTTCACACCAAACACACACACACACACACACACACACACACAAGTCTTCGCCTCGCCGGGACCAATACCTAAAATTACCTTTGGACTTCAAAGCTGGAATCTAAGTCGCTCTAAATCGTCTCCAAAAGTAAAGGAAGTTAGCAATGCCATCCACGGACCTGAAGGCCTCATCTGCCAGCCTACCGCTCGCCTTTGTTTGCCATTAGTGGAAGAGTATTTTCTTGGATGGCTTCCGTCGGTTGGGGTTTTCATTAGCATAACAGCTTTCCTCAGAGTCCCCTATGAATCTTTGAATCCATGATGATTCTCGTGTCCTTCTTGTTCTATTTGTTCTTGTTCTTGTTTTTCTTATTTTTCTACTACTACTACTACTACTACTACTACTACTAATACCACGACCATTGCTTTTAATATCAGCAACAGAGCCTCATATCTCCCACGCAGTATCACGGTTCACCACGCACCCTTGTTACCTCGAGTCTGGCTGGTTACTGCGTACGTACATTTTGCATTGAGCCTCGCCACCTTCCTCTGTCACACGAGCATGACTCTCGAACAGATTTATTACAGTATTATTTAACAGTTCTTCAAAAGCGAATAAATGATAGGATGGGTTGTTCCTCTGTCACATGAAGAACAATATCCGACAAACCAAGGGTGTTATTTAACACTACGATCTGTCATAAGGATTGTTCTTCAGAGGCCACACAGATGATTAGCTGGGTTCTCATGAATCTTTTTTTTCCTATTGATGATTGCGAATCCTTGATAGACTGTCACTAATGATGAAAGCACTCTTAGAAACTTGGGTATAAATGCTACAAGAACCTGTTAAGTGTAGTTGAGATAAGATGCTGCAACGTTTAGGAATATAAGCACCAAGGCCTCACACGGCACCTGCTAACCCTCCCAACCTCCCAATCTCCCGTACCCACGCTGCTCGAACCGTGAGCCCGCTCTTCGCGCTGCTCTTTGGCCTTGCATAATTTCGCATCTCTGGTTCGAGGAAGAGTCATTACTGGTGTCCGGGAAAAGCTTCCTCTGTTAAGCATCCCCGAGTGTCGCGCTAAGAGGCTGCATACAGGGCAAGGCTTAACACACGCGGTCAGCGGTGAGTCTGCAGCTTATAAATAATCTCCCAGGGACACGACGCCCGTCTCAGTGCGCCTCGTGTGCTGGGACGCCCTGGTGCCCTGAACACGGGACTGCGGCGCTTCTTGTGGCTTATTCAGCATCTCCTTTGGTTTGCTGTGTGTCTGTTTGCCTCCTTGTCTTCCTCCCTGTCTCCGTGCCTCCTTCCCTCCCCCTGCTCGCCAGCCTCAATAAGTACTCAAACTTGATGAGGGAGGCTCTTGATGTTGGTAAATTAGCTCATCATGACGCCGCTGTGTGTGTGTGTGTGTGTGATGAAGAGATTATCGTTGGGTTGTTTCATTCCTGGGCGTCACGAGGCTTCAGCACCAGTCAAGTGCTTCGCCAATAACTACCGTCTCTCGTTAATAGCTCAAATATGCAAGAGCTACTTCACCCATTATCACTTGTTAGAGGTTAAAAAATGCGCCGATAGATGGCAGTATAGTCGCTAAACTAGTTCGAAACTTTGCCAATAGATGGCGACGTTACACAAATAGTTTCGACATCAGCCGAAAGATGGCGCTGCAGTTTTCAAAACAGTTTGTAACCTTGGCAATAGAGGGCGGTGTTACCCATTCTGATAACGTATATCACGTGTAGATGGCGGAAGCTTCTTATTTATGTACAGGAATTCAACCGTGAGTTTCCCGCCTCCATGGAGCGAACAAGCCTAGTGATCATCCCGTTATATTCGGAAGATCATCACGCCAAGACGGTCCTAGTGGTGGAGGACAGAGACAGAGACAGACAAGATAGTCTGCTCGTTTTGTTTTCCGTCTTATGAGGAGAGGACATCGTTAAGCTTCCATGGGCCATTCCGTGATTGCCTTATGTTCCTGAACCATCCCTGTACATACACCGACTTTATTATTCAAAAGAGTGGAAGCCAAATAAAGGGATATGTGAATGTCACTGAACAATGTGCGGAAAGTTTACTGCGTAGGGAAGTCGTGGGTACATGCAAGGTGTGCGTAGGTTTATGTCAAAAATATTGCCGGGTCGATGTGGGCACGGATATTGCAGGTATGGCGGGTGTGGGGCACGTATACGTAAAAAGAAAAGTGTGGGTATGTGTGCCTCAGGTGTGGTGCAGGTGCGGGAAACGTATACATAAAAAAAGGGTATGGACACAAATGTTGCAGGTGTGAGTGGATGCGACCATGGATACTGCAAATGTGAGCGGGTTTGCGGCATGTATATATGAACAAAAGACATGGGAACGAATACTGCAGGTGTAGGATGGTAGTGGGCCACGTATACAACATAATAAAGTGTTGGCACGAATACTGCAGGTGTGGGGCTGATGTGGGTCACATATACATAAAAAAAAAAAAAAAACAATGTTAGTACGGTACGGGTCTGGGCCTGACCAATGGGGAAGCGTGGATAGTACGGGGCAAAATTAATCACCCGCGTACACCTCTGCCAGAAACACAGCAACGGCGTCACTTTATCCATTGCTTCGGCTCAGTGAAGTGAATCAATGAAGCAATTATAGACACACTGATATCCTCCCGAGACACTTATGGCGTTGCGAGGGCGCCTCGGGGTTATCCCTCTCAGACGCACCGCATTAGCTAAGCCGGGGGTAATGAAAGCAGGGAGGAATGAGAGAAGAGCTCGGTAAGGAGAGAGAGAGAGAGAGAGAGAGAGAGAGAGAGAGAGCGGACTGGATTAACAAATGGATTCAGGAGCGGGGCTTCAGTATTCGCGAGGCTGTTTCACTCGCGGCGCCTCTTGTCTGATTTGAATGTGATTTTTTCTTTTACAATCACTGTTATTGTATAATGCGATTCACAGTGCCACTTGTTATAATAGAAATGAATCAACACCTGCGTATATATATATATATATATATATATATATATATATATATATATATATATATATATATATATATATATATATATATATATATATATATATATATATATATATATATATATATATATATATAAAGTTTACATATAGAGTATAGAGATATGGATAGAAAGACAATGTTCGTCACTTTCCGTTAGATGTGTCTTCCCTTTCACTGTCAGCACTTATCCATTCAGTGTTACTAAAATGATGGGATTCATAATGCTGTATGTTATGATGGAGATAAGTTAACACTTGCGTACATACAAATTTATGTCGGCCAGTTGTGTATAGATACTGATAGACATTACTAGTCACTCTCCTATATGACTTCTCTTTTCATCATAATTTCTTACCTATTTATTGTTATGGTGTGGCATAATACGATTTATAACGATATTGCTACACGTTATAATGGAAATCAGTTAACACTTGCGTTTACATGAGCTTACATCGGCCAGCTGTATAGAGACAGACAATATTAATTAATTAGCGAATGCAGCGCTGAGTGACGTAACATGACGGCGCGGGAGACTTGGTGCTGGAGGCGTGAGGAAGCGAGGAGGTGTAAGCGTTGCTCGGGATGATAAATAAGTTAGTGAGAGCGGAGGCAGGGAGGTTGTGGCTGGAGTACACACACAGTTGGCCAGATGGATGCGTGCTGCGGTGCGTCTCTTTGCTCTGCCATCCAACACGGGGCACTTTTTTCTCGCTCATTAAAGACACCAACTCGTCGTAAAGTGGAGGATCAACACAGTATTAGACTCGCGCGCCGCTTGCCTCCGTTCTTTTCTTCTTTATTACATTCCCATTACTCCTCCCCACCACGCAGCTCGACACTCACTCTTTTCCCTCGCTGTTATCATCTCCTACCACCATGCCAGTATCACTCACTTCTCACTCCCCCATTCAGTCACACAGCATCAGCCTCCTTACCATACACCGAACACAGTCTCACTCATGCTCCTCATACTGTGTTCGTTCTTGAATTGCTAAGCTGACTGACCGACTGACTTCACTTGCCATCATGTGAAGATAGCCCGTCAGCTTGAGATGATCTGCCAATGGAGTAAACGAAATAGATTGCAATGTGAATAACTGGCTTTCATGCATGAGCTCAAGACGCACAGGTGTTGACTACGAAATAAGGGGATGAAATTAATAGAAAAGACGGCTTCACTTTTAAATCCTTGTATTGGATGGATTCACAGCAAAGGCCTCGATCTTGTCGCATGGTCTCTGCTACCTGGAACAATTTGTAAACTTTGGGTGTGACTAATGGGAATACATATTGTTTGGAGGGAAATTGTCAAAACTGAGGTGTTGGCTTTGTTCAGAGGAGGAAGATAGATGAACGTGTCGCATCGTCCCAAAGACTTGGTAATACGTATTTTGAGGAATGACAGTGTTAGTTCAAGGTTAAAGCATTGGCTGTGTTGAGAAAATCAACTGTACCATGTTGCACTGTCCTAGTCAGTGGTTGTATTGGGGAAATTAACTATACCGTTTTGCTCTGTCCAAGGTAGATCTACGTAAGTTGCATCACTGGTTATAATGGAAGAAAAAATTAGGTGTACTGTTTTACTTTGTCCTAGATGGATCAGTGTTGCGTCAGTGGTTGTGTTGAAAAAAAAAAAAGAGCTCTACCGTTTTACTTATAGCAAAGATCGATTCAAGTTGAGTCATTGGTTGTGTTGTAAATAAAGAAAAAAAATAACTATATAATTTTGCTTTGTCCCATGTAGATCGAGGTTGAGTCTGTGGCTGTATTGAGGAGACAGCAAGACAGGAGAGGCCGTCGTGAGCACCATGATAATACAGACAATTCCCTCCACCGCCGCCTGGACTTGTCTGTGCCACGCCGGCAGTCAAATGATTATGATAATACAGATTCATAGGGGAGTCTGAGGAAAGCTGTTATGCTAATGAAAACCCCAACCGACGGAAGCCATTCAAGAAAATACTCTTCCACTAATGGCAAACAAAGGCGAGCGGTAGGCTGGCAGATGAGGCCTTCTGGTTCGTGGATGGCATTGCTAACTTCCTTTACTTTTGGAGACGATTTAGAGCGACTCAGATTCCAGCTTTGAAGTCCAAAGGCAATTTTAGGTAGTGGTCCCGGCGAGGCGAAGACGTGTGTGTGTGTGTGTGTGTGTGTGTGTGTGTGTGTGTGTGTGGTGTGAAGAAATCCGAGAGGCAATGGACTGTATTCTTAAACTCTTTACTGTCATTCAGATAAGTGAGAATCTTTTCCCTTTATTGTTGTGGATTTCTTCTTAAGCTTTTACTCGAATCATGAAACACCTTTGAAAACCCCCAATGATATTCTTGCTCTTGGCTGACCTCTATGACACACACACACAAAAAAAAAGGTCATGTCATATTAACTCCTTCCCTATTTGTTTTTTTTTTTTTTTGGCTATCAGTTTTTAGATCAGCGCTGGGCCAGGTGCTGATTGCTATGGTGGGTTCCTTGGTGAAAGATGTGTTTACTTGGGGGGGGGATGGGGGAACACTTTCTGCCTGAGGGTGAGCGAGGCGACCCACACCCATGACGCCCGCCATCCCACCTAGCAGTGGCTTAGCGAGTGACTGTGTGCCAGGTGGTCAGTGTTGCCTGGTGATGAGGTGGTGCTGAGTCACTTCAGGTTAGATTAAATTAGGTGACGGTTGTGAGGGTTAGATGTGTGCATGTAGTTAGACAGACAGACAGACAGATAGACAGATAGGTAAATAAATAGATAGAGATGGATAGGTGGATGGTAGATAGTAGATAGATAGATAGATAGATAGATAGGTTGATGGTAGATAGTAGATAGATAGATAGATAGGTAGATAGATAGATAGATAGATAGATAGAAAGATAGATAGATAGATAGAGAGAGAGAGAGAGAGAGAGAGAGAGAGAGAGAGAGAGAGAGAGAGAGAGAGAGAGAGAGAGAGAGAGAGAGAGCTCATTTTCTTCTCCCTCCCTCTCCTTTCAAACCTCAGCCATATTTATCCCCTTCGTCCTGCTCATAGCATTCAACAGATCCGCCTCTGCCTCGCATCATCTATGCCCTCCTCATATTCCATTCAGCTTCTCCCTTCCCTCCACTCTCCCAAACTCCAGTCCTGCGCTTCCTCGCTCACCGAAAAAAAAAAAAAAAAAAAAACAGGAAGAGGAAAAAAGAACAAAATGGCGAGATTTTAAATTCATGCACAGGCGCTTTGCTCTC